>NC_066618.1:72429298-72582077 GCF_025201925.1 Gopherus flavomarginatus | reverse complement strand
TTTGTTGAGTGTTCTTTCACAAACATTGTAATAGTTAAAACTGAGCAGGCACTTTCATCCAGCATATAGCACACAGTATGCATTGTATAGAATTTATATCAAAAACGATTCTACAGTTCTTTCAATCAGAATTAGTAAAAGCTTGTGAACAATGTGCTACAAAGAACCTCCAGCTATTGTTAAATACATTATTTTGAACTTCCAGCAGCAGGATTAATAGGTCTTACAATGAAACCACTCAGTTATCATTGAACCATTCATTCCCAGGGTGTCTTACATGTTACTATGGTCCTTTTTGACCTGATAAGAAATAAAAGCATTACGGGACCAATAATGCTTATGTGAAATGACAGCAATAGAGTGCTCACTGAGTACTTCTGCTGTTTCCATTCATTTTGACAGCAATGGCATCTATACTAATCTTAGACAGACAGGCCTAGTAGTTTCACATTATTTTTAAAATGTGCTTTTATTCTGACTGTATCTATACCACAACCCTTAAATGTTATAAACACCTGCATTGTGCATGCAGTATTGCTAACCCCAAGAATTCAAAAATCATAAGATTTAAAAATAAACAACAGAAAGGGTTCCTTTTATTTACTTTCTGTTTTCTGAACTTTTAGGGTGCATTTGGATCCTTTTTCAAGATTTTTTTCCACAACCAGGAGAGCTAGAAGTTTTTTTTATAAACAAACACAAGAGTCTCATGTATTCATATGATTTTAGGAACTTTAAAAACCCACCAAGTATCATGAGACTTGCAATAAAATCACAAGAGTTGTCAACACTGTGCATATATGATCTCCAAAGGAGGTATTGTAGAAAGAAACTAAATGACAGAGAAGAGAAAAAAAATCAAAACCAGTAGTAAACTATAAGTCCAAACTGACTGCTGTTAACTCCCTGCTTGCACTAGTTAAAAGTGCTGTAACAACAGCAGGAACCTGAAATGGTAGTTAACGTGGGAAATTTCTCCTCTCTACTGTTCAGAAGGAAATGTTCGGTTTGTTTGGTTTTTTTTTTATGGACATGGAAGCATAAAGGCATGTTTATACTATTGCCAGAGATAAAACCTGGGAGGTCACTGGATTGCATTATGTTTTGTAATGTTTTAAATTTTATTTGAACTATTTTCAGCAGTGTTTTATTTCCTAAGCTAATGTACATTTACCTTATTTTATGTAAACAGTAAGTATTTTTACAAAACAGAACTGCAAAGCGTGTCCAGGCTGCTGCTGTTCTTTATACCCAAGCCTAAGCTTCCACTATTTCTTCTCAAGTTCTCACCCAGACTTCTCTGACCATTAACTTTTCTTCTCTTATCTTTGCTCTCTTCTTTACATCTTCATTCACTCTCACTTAAATCAAACTGATTTTTTCTGAAGGAGTCTGCCATATAAGGGGAAATTTTAGATAAATCAGATAGATTACTATGCCTTAAATTTTAAAAAATGACTTGTGTTTTTGGATGCTTCAATTTTTGGGTGCCCACTTTGAAATACCTAAAAGGAGCCTGATTTTTATACGTGCTAATCACCTGCTTTCTGAAAGAACGGGCCTTTGCCAGGCATCTTAAATTGGGCACCCAAAAACTGAAGCAGACAAAATGGCTACTCTTGGAAAAAAATGCAGGCCTGGGACTAATTTGCAAAGATGAGTTAGAGGAAATTTATATAGAGAGAATTTTATTTATTTTAAACACACACACACACACACACACGCGTGCGAGAAAGGTAATTAAACACTATTTACACTTTCCCTTAATAATACAAGAACAAAAGGATAATCAAAAGGAAAAAAATTAAACAGATAAAAGCAAATGCTTTTTAATAGACTTTTAAAATCTCTCTCTGAAACATACAGGAGGCTCCTGTCAAAGACAGGATACCAGGCTTGATGGTCCATTCTGTTCAGAAATTCTTATGTTCCCTAAAGGCCAGAGGTTGATATTGAAATAAACAGCAAAACTTTCTTTGACTTCAAAGCGTCCTGGATTTGGCTTATCTTGTGCACATCTAAAGTGCTGGTCAGTTTCACAAGAATTGTGGTTTTTTCTCGTCATTTTCACAGTTCCAGTTGGGTGGTGAGTGTGTGGCTCACCTACCTACCCTTTCTGCCTCTCTGCTCTGCCTCTCACTTTCCAGCTCCATCTGCTCTTCTACTCTCTTGCAAAGTCCTGCTCCATACCTTAATAATGAAGATTCCTGTCTGTCCCTTAGGCCTGGTCTACACTGGGGGGGGGGGGGAGAAACGGGGGAGGTGGGGCGGTGAGCTAAGTCGATGTCAGTTATGCAACTTCAGCTATGAAAACAGCGTTGTTGAAGTCGATGTACTTAGAGCTACTTACCGCGGTGTCCATCTCTGTGGTAGGTCGACTGCTGACACTCCCCTGTCGACTCCGGTGGAGTATCACAGTCAACAGGAGAGGGCTCGGTGCTCGATTTATCGTGTCTTCACTAGACACAATAAATTGACCCCCGCTGGATCAATCACTCTGGAAGTGTAGACATGCCCTTAGTCTACAAGATTCCTGTAGACAACGTCAGCAATACAGCATTGCAAGAGAGACTGGGTCTTCACAGATGATGCCTGAAACTACCTTGGATACTGAAAAGCAGACTACTGTCAAGAAGCAGCAGCTGCAGGAAGACATCAAGGATAGCACCAAGGAGGGCAGGTAGACACAGGGAAAGAGAAATAGAGTGAGAAAATGGAAAATATCTGTATACCTGAATACTGTTAATCAATAAGATGCCACTAGATGGAACTGAAGAATATACAGTAAAGTTCCTCGGGTTTTTTGGACCAGTAAAGTTTGTTATGCACTGCAAAAATGATTTCCTCTGTGCAGTTCTTTACATCAGCTGCTAATGTCCTATTTCTGTTATTATTTAATATTACTATTATTTATTTATACACTACAAATTAATATGTTGGGCACTTTACAGATAGAGGTTGATTTCTATAATTTCAGCAATTTTCATTAAAATGACAGGACATAACTACAAAATAAAACAGAAGTTTTCATTTAAAAAAGCTTTTACATGCTTGAAATGAAATTCATATTTATGAAATATGATGAATTGCAGTTAATGCGAAAAAACTTTACAAATATGTAATCACACAATTTTACAAGGGACAGTCCCTGTGAGCAAAACACATGCAAGACAATGTTTATTTATTAGAGTTATTTTTAAAAGGCTGTTCCAAGTCTAACTCAACAGTTTCTTTACATCAAGGTTCTGCCCAAGGGTGGCTTAAAAGATATTAAACAGAACATACAATTGGACTATAGTGTTACCAAAAAAAACCCCAAAACATTTGCCTGTGGTTTGATTTACCATGATTGGCGTCGCAATTTCTTATTTAAGAAGTACTAATCACCTTTAACTTAAAATAGAAAAAAAGTGAGAAACGGCAAACTACAAAATTAGTAATTCAAAAAACTCTAAATAATGGCTTGGACATATGCCAAGTGTAACCTCCGTTTCCAATTTTTGCAGAATTTTAGTTTTTTTAATTTAATCTCTGAAGTAATTTAAAAAATAGATATCTTTAAAAAACGATGCAGATCCTACCCTGTTTTCAAAATGCAATTTTGAGAAATACTTCATTCATCAGAGGGAGTAATCTTTTGTTGGTCTTCTAGTACAGAATAAAGAGTGAAAAACAGGGAATAAGCTTTGGGAAGGTTCAAAGATCCATTAGGTAGTGCTGAGCCTTACCACATGGGAGAGAGATTTGGGAAGCATTTCAGATTTCTTGTTCTCTAAGCTGGAAACAACATCAAGGTTGGGAGTTGGGAATATACTATATAAGAAATATATACACAAATGCAGACAGTTTGTAATGTAACATTCCAGTCTGGTTGGAATTCCCTTACCCTAAGAAAAGTTGTCTCGAGGATCATTGTATTTAAGTTGCCCAAAACATCCCTTATAAACACTTTTACACTTTTCCTGATTTATTTATTTATTTTGAAGTGCTCTGATGCCCCCTTGGTTTGCAACAAGAATGTGAAGCTTGACAGCCGTGAGGTCAGAGAGGTGTCTTTTGCACATAAAAGTCAATTTGGATCAGCCCAAGCTATAGCTTGATTCAAAAACTGCAGTTTCTGATCCGTCTTTTGCTTAGTAGAGCTTGCTGGAAGCTGCGCTGTTAAAATCCCACAACATTCCACTAGCCCTGTGAATGCACCACCTAGCATCCTGTTTCAGCATACCACATGCAGCTGAACCTCGACAGCACACAGGCAAAATATTGCAGTTGCACAGGCAACCACAATTGTGGCATTTCCTAACTTTCATGTATTTGACTTGGGAACCATAACATTCTTTTAATGTAGTCTTTTAAAATTAAACATATCTAGGGCAGTTTGGATATACACACTGTATACACATACCCATAACAGGTATTCGGTATGATGCATATTTCTGTACAGTTTGAAATATCAGCTACTACATTTGCACACACAGGCACATGAGCCATAGCTGATATTACAAACCTCATGGCAATGTTCATTTCATATGTGAGGACAAGACAAACATGTTGGGTCAAACTACAACATAATTTACATCTTGGTTAATGTTATTGAATTAAACAAAATCACCCAGGTATGACCGAGGCAGCATTTAAACCATTATAGATAGCTGAATGTATTATTTTGTTTTACATAAAATCTAATTAGCAATATTTAAACCACTTTCATATTAAATTCTCAGAAGTCCCTGCCTTCCTGTGCTTACTGTTCTGCATTCTCTATCTTTCTCTAGATCAACTTGATAATGGTCCCTTCTGACCTTAAAGTCTATGAGTCTTGTCAAGATGGCAACTTCTGATTTGACTGAATGTAATAAAATTATAGGACTTACAATTTTCTTAAGTGATTTACTAATTTTGGTAATTAGATTTAGTGATTAGAATTTTTATTATACTATATTAGTATTACTTTGAGTTTGACAGGACAATTTAAATGCCCTAGGTATGAAGGACACAGGTATGGCTTTCATATTTTTTGAATATTTTATGTTCCATCTGTTTGTTTATTATTGTGGTGTTTGCTATAGGATTACAAAGGGTTAATACAAGCCAGGGGCAATAGCTTCAGATAGTCCCATACACTGGTAGTTAAAGGACAATGCAGGTGTCATTCACTTTTGATGTTTTATCTCCAACCATGTTGAGCTCAAGACTCTAGTTTGTAAGCGGTGGAGGAGGGTAGAGAAATAGAACAAAGAACATTATGTCAGATAAAAAGTTCTTGAAGAACAGTAGAGAAAGTGAGGCAGAAACTGCTGGAGAGCAGACTGAACCCTAGTGTCCAAAGGTTGGGGAGTCTGGGATAAGCTAGGTGTACCCAAGCCTATAGGTAAGAAAGAGATGCATATAGACCTTTTAATGAGTTTTAAACCACCTTTTCTCTTGTTATACTTTGGTCTACTGTTGTGATTAAACAATGCTTTGTTTTGAAAAGGTTGTTTCAGGTCACTGTATTCACCACTAGAATCAACTTCCAAACCCAGTCAGACCAGCTAAGCAATCATGCTTGGAACAGTTTTGTAGCCTGGAGTTCTGGTCTAAGAGTGGGAGACTCATGGAATTCCATCCTGAGAGGGTGATGGCACAGGGCCTTCACTTGTGTGGGTCCACTCAGAATGACTAGAGAGAGTCAAAGGTGCAGCTGACTCGGAACTGTGACATTAGGAATCTAAAGTCCCTGTACAGCACTAAGTTGATGCAAGTCATACGGATTGTCTACAGGGTGCATTAGTCTGCACCAGTTTGTCGGGCACTAACTGGATCCTGCTGATGTGCCCTAAAATTTCCCGAGAGCATGTTAATGTAGTCCCATGTCAAACATTACTTCATTAACGCACACTATATTACCGTAATTTTAGTGTTTGCCAGCAAGGTCCATATGAGCCAGTTAGTGCCCAATACACTGGTGTAGACTAGAATTTACAGCCCACTGACGTGAAATAACAAATAGTGTAAACAGGACCTTAGTAATTCTCCAACAATTCCTAGTCTGGCATTGTATGACAGAAATGGATCTGAATGTATTTCTTTTGTAAGTTCCATCAGTATCATACCTGAGAAAGATCTCTAATGATCAGTTAGTGCATCTCTGTTAGTTTCAAATTTGAGAGCCAAGATTAATGAGACCATGGCTTAATGCAGATCTTATCAGGAACCTGCAGAGATCAGAAGCTGTACAAAATGTGTTTATGAAAGTTTTCAGGCTTTCTGGATTAGTTTGGAATTAACCACTTGTGGGTAGCTTTATTTGGCAGCTCTTTTATAATTGGGTGCAGATGGATGAAATAAACTACAACACAGTTACGTTTTTTAATCACAAATATTCACTTAATTTAACAGATGGCTTTGGATTCTAGTCTAAATTTAAAATATTTTGCTTCATTTCAGGTTTGATTTTGTTTTAAATGATATATCTTACATACCTCACTTCAATTTTATCTTTCAGTTGTAAGGACTACACATTCTATCATCAGAAGGGGATAAATACAATAACTCCTCACTTAAAGTCATCCCAGTTAACGCTGTTTCATTGTTACATTGCTGATCAATTAGGGAAGATGCTCATTTGAAGTTGTGCAATGCTCCCTTATAACACTGTTTGGCAGCTGCCTGCTTCGTCCACTGCTTGCAGGAAGAGCAGCCCATTGCAGCTAGCTGGTGGAGGCTTGGAACCAGGGTGGACCGGCAGCTCACCTAAGTTCCCTGTGCAGCAGCCACCCAGCAGGCTACCAATTGCCAGCAGTTCAGCTGTCCCTCCGCCCCACTGCCATGTGCTGCTCCTGCCCTCTGCCTTGGAGCTGCTCCTGGAAGCCTCCTGCTTGCTATGCAGTGGACGGGCGAAGAGGGGGGCTAATGCCCGGGTGTCCCCCTCCACTTTACTCCTGCCCCCCACTTACCTCTTCTCCATATAGAGAGGGGCGGGGGGGACAGAACAGGTCTTGGAGGGAGAGAGCTTGCTGGCTGCAGCTGCTGTCTCAACTTCCTGATTTTTTTTTAAAGGCAGTGTACTTAAAGTGGGGTCAGCATACTTAAAGGGACAGTGCATCTCTCTCTCTCTCCCCCACACACGCAGGGTGTCTCTCTCTGTCTGCCATGCTGTCTCCCCTCCCTCTATTTGTGCTTCCTTGTAGAATGTTAGGCTACATTAACAACAACCCTTTAACCCTTGAGGGCTCAGTCAAACGCTAGTTCATCATTTAGCAGTAAAGTATTCCCTGAGAAATATCCTACCCTCTAACTTCATCACCTCAACCAAGCTTCAATCATCATTGCTGCATACAGCATTAAATTGTTTAAAACTTATACTCTGTGTGTGTGTATACACACACACACACACAGAAATACAGTTTTTTGTCTGATGAAAAAAATGTGCCTGGAACCTAATCCCCCCTATTTACATTAATTCTTACAGGGAAATTGCATTAGCTTAACATCGTTTCGCTTAAAGTTGCATTTTTCAGGAACATAACTACAATGTTAAGCGAGGAGTTACTGCAGAGGATTTGATTATTTTAATGTTAAACACACTGAAAGATTTTAATCCTCCCCTTTAGATACTGAAAAATTTTACAAAACTAAATAAAGGTTTAATGTCTTAGGCCAAATTTTTCAAACGTGATGCCTAAAGTTAGGTTTCTTTAGGCACCTAAATAAAAGTGGCCTTATTTTTGTAAGTGAGAACCTGAGAACCTGACATTCCTATAGCTTTCAAGAGGATTTGTAAGCATTCAACACATATGAAAACTAGGCCATTTTTAATTTGGTTTGGCTTTAGAAAGCTAACTTTAGGCTTTTATATTTATAATGTTGCCCAAAATCTTGATAAATCAGCTCCTTTTTCCTGCACCATAACTCTCAGATTATAAAGTCAGAAAGGTCCATTGTGATCACCTACTCTGACCTCTTGTGAAACAAAGGCCACTGGACTTCCCTGAATTTATTTCTGTTTGAACTAGAGCAGATTTTCTCGAAAAACATCCAAACTTGATTTTAAAATAGTCAGTGATGGAGAATACAACATGACCTTGGTAAGGTGAGCCAATACTTAGTTTCCATTTTACTTCACTTCTTGACTCTTTTTCATATTTACATGAGTTTGGAAGTGCTCATGATTCTTTGACAGGGAGTTTTCCTTATTAGACTTTAACACTTCCATTCATTTCACTGAAAAGTTGTGGCTATATACCAGTCAGACACAATTTATTTTCTTTGACCAAGACAATGAGAAAGATTTTTCTGGTATATCTGTTTTAAAATGACTGTTCAGGTAATTTGGAAATTTGCTTTGATGTTCAATTATTTGATCCACTGGATTTTTAAAGGATCTTCATACAGTGATTGTTAATCATATATTCTTATGCCACTAAAAACAGAGATTACTCACCTTGTGCAGAAACTGGAGTTCTTTAAGATGTCTGTCCCTTTGGGTGCTCCACTTCAGGTGTGCTCATACCATTGCACCTTTAACTGGAGATTTTTGGTAGTAGTTCACATTTGCCCTATGCATGAACCCTATGTATACTCATGCCCCACTCCAAGGCTATATTAAGCTGTGTGAGTGAACTTCCCTCAGCTCTGACTCCACCGTGAAGTCCCAGAGGAAACTGTGAAACAGGGGGAAGGAAGATGGATAGTAGAGTGCCCACAGGGACACACATCTCGAAGACCTCCAGTTACTGCACAAGGTGAATAACCTCTTTTTCTTCTTTGAGTAGTGTCTCTATGAATGCTCCCGTTCAGCTGACTACTGAAAAGTACCCCCTGCTGAAGGTGGGGGGGAGGGAAAGGCTTCAGAGCCAAGTCCAAGATTGAAGACAACACAGCATTTCCAGTGGCAGCATCTGATTTAAAAGAATGGATCACTGCATAATGCTTGGAAAAGGTGTGCATGGAAGACCAATTGGCAGCCTTACAAATGTCCAGAATAGGAACATTCTTGCATAATGCTGCTGAAGTAGATGAAGTTCTTATGGAATGGGCTATCACCTTAGAAGGAGGCTGTATATCTAGAGATTTATAGCATAATATGATATAATCAGAAATCCACCTGAAGAGACTCTGGGCAGAAATCATCAACCTTTGGATCAGCCATGAACAGTCTGAGTGACTTCCTAAATGACTTAGTTCTTTCCAAATAAAAGGCTAACACCCTCCTAACATCCAAAATGTGTAAAATGGCCTCTTCTCTGGAATGATGAGGCTTTGATAAAAAACAAACAAACAAAAACTAACCTTATAGGGAGAATAACCTGGTTGATATGAAACTCAGATGACACATAGATAAAAATTTTGGGTGCGGACATAATGAAACCCTGTTCTTGAAAAATACTCTAAATGGAGGACCTGCCACTAGAGCCTCTATTTCTCCAATACTACAAGCAGGTGATAGACACCAAAAAATCTGTAAGATAGGTGAAGACTGAGAATCTCTCAACTGCTGAATGGACAAGTGGACCTTGATAAACCCAGAAAATCCTGTTTGTTTTTTTTTAGCTCTAGGAGATAGTCAAGGATGATCAAGAGGGAAGAATGAACAGGTGGGAACACTTCTCTGGACACGCCACAGGCTGAATCTTCACCACTTGTGGAGGTATGTACATCTCATGGAATCTTTCCTGCTGTTCAATAACAACTGTTGCACCTTCTAGACCCATGAACAGGTCGATTCTAGTCCCATGAACCATCAGAATCAAGCTTCAAGACAAAGTATCTTCAGAATGAGATGAAGAGTATGGCTGGTGATTTGGGAGAGAATGTGAGGAATGAATAGAAGGCTGATCGCCTTACAAATGGCTAGATGAATCAGATAAGGATACCATCTCTCTCCAGGCCACTGTTGGGAATAATTAATATAATTCTGGCTGTGTCATGCTTGATCTTTTTGATCACTTTCAGAATCAGGGGCATGGGGGAAAAGCCATCTAGAAGGCCTCTTGTCCACAAAATGAGCATGGCTTCTCCCAAAGAGAGAGGACACAGCCCTCCAACCCTTTGAGCAAAAGTGTTGGCATTTCTTGTTGGCCACAGTGGCAAAGAGGTCTATTTTTGGAAACACTCAAGTCCAAAACATTTGATTGAGAATCTGAGGATCCAACTCCCATTCATCTCTGGGAGACATCCCTGCTGAGGTTGTCTGCTAACCTGTTCTGTATGTCCACAAGATAAGTTGCCAAAATAAGAAGTGACAATTGGCTATGCATCAGTTCCCTTTGTACTGAAGCAGTAAAGCTCTGGAAGGGGACTGGGCCCCTCCCTGTTGGCTGATACAGAACATGCAAGCTATGTTGTCCATGATAATCTTTATGGATTTGTTCCTGATTAAAGACAGGAAGTGGACACAGGCAATCCTGACTTCCCTCAGTTCAAAGAGATTAACGTGCAGTCATGTCTTGGACAGTCCATTTGTCCTGGATAGTGAAGGTCCTCAGGTGTGCTCCCCAGCCCAGCAGATAATTATCATGTTGATAGAAGGAGGAGTTTGAATCCTCATGCAGACCTTGTCTGGGGGCCCTCCATCAATTGAGAGAGTTTCATATCCGTTGAGGGACCAACACTAACTGGTTCAAGCTGTGTTTGTTTGGAATATAAAACTGGAAACATCAAAGGCAGAGCTATGTACACGGCATCACAAAGGTGCAGGCTGCCATGTGTCCAAACATTTGAAGATAAGTTCTTATTGAGGTCTGTGAGCTGATTTGAATCTTTGAGACAATACTTGCTTATGTCAAGAATCTGGTGGGGAGGGGGAAGATAAGCGCTGGCTGACATAGCATCAAGGAGGCCCCTACAAACTCTATTCTTTGCGCAAGGCTCAACATGAATTTCTCAATGTTGAGCTGCAACCCTAGCTTGCAGCGAAGCGATCTCATCCTCTTTATGGTGTTGAAATCCTTATTGTAAGACCAGCCTTTGAGTAGACAGTCATTAAGGTATGGAAAAACAATTATCCCCCAATGCCGAAAGTAAGCTGCAACCACTGCCAGCACCTTTGAGAATACTTTTGGAGCAGAGAAAAGGCTGAATGGAAGCACGCGAAACTTAAAGTTATCCTAGCTTCCTGAAAAGCACAGGAATCGTTTGTGAAACAGGTAAGTTGTTACAAAGGGGATTGGTACTGAGTGTGTCTGGAGCTTCAGCTATACCGAGTGGGACACAAGGCATCCCATATTGGTCACGTTCTATGGGGATCAAGGTCTTTTTGAGGTGGACTCTTTTTGTGGAGAATGACTCCATTTTTGGGTCTTCTCTGTGGATTTACCCAACGTACACCCAGATGGTTGTGACAAAGTTGACGGGCACAGGGTCCACTCAGCAACCAATGTCCAGGAAAGATCTCCTGGCCTGGATCTCAGGCCCTTTGGAGGAAACACCCCATCATTAAAAGTCTCAGTTTTAGCTGTGAATTTTTTCTTGCCCTGTCCTTGAAAGTGGAGCAGATAGAGCACTTCATGGGATATGAGACTCTCCAAAGGAGCAGATACAAGGGGAATGCCTGTTGCTGACCAGGATGGCCTCCCGGCAAGAGACATAGTGCTTGAAGCTTGCAGAGCTCGGCATTTGCTGAGGCAACAGAATCTAAGAGGGGAAGGGCCCCCTCCTCAAAGGGGAAAGAGATCAAGAGAAAGTCCCCCTACATAAAAAGTAAAGAAAATAACAAAAGAAAAAAACTTAATAAAAAAGGGTAACCAGGTTAAAAGACTTCAAAAGTAAGGCAGACTACTGCTCTGTCTCAGCCCAAGATGGTTGAAAGGGAACTGCCCGCACAGGCCTATACAGCCTTGGAGTAGGGCATGAGGAAGCATAGGGCGCATGTGCAGGCTGAACAACATGCACTATTACCAAAAATCTCTGATTAAAAGGTACAAGAGGTATGAGCATACCTGAAGTGGAGCATCCCTCAGGACACTACCCAAAGATGAATGCATAATTACTTTGGGCTGGATATAGTCATCCTTCCTTGTGCTAGATGTTCCTTGTTCTGTGAGTAAGCCATTTTATTTCAGGGGAACAGCTTATAGAGTGGCAGAGTTTAATCTTTTTGCAGTATCTAGTCCCCAGTTCAGTAAAAGCAAGCAAGTGCTTAGATTTGGACTTAAGTGCTCTGCTGAATTCATATTCATAATTCTTATTTATACATTCCAGTTTTGTTTTTGTGGATTTTTTCTTCAAAATGACATTTACAAGACTGTATATGGAAGTCATCTCTGTTTTTATCTGCTCACAAGAAGTAAACTTATTCTGAATTGATAAATGAAAGAAAAAACAAAAATGGTGGAAGTATTAAATGGAAATGAAATGGAATACTCAGAAAATAGCCCCAAGCATTCAGAATGAGCCAGGGATGAGTGAACAAAGGAACAAGGTTATTTGACCTCATACAGGAAAAATCCTCAGGGGACACTGTATCAACATTTTAAAAAGGAAAGAAAAATATATTCAGCCATATCCAGCCCCCATTTCCCTCCAAGAGGCAATTAGGCTTTCTAGGTTGTAAATGTTACTTTGTCTCCCATTATGATAATAGATTACCTCTGCAAGGGCAAAAGGAGATTATAGGGGTGAGGAGAAATATAAGGTTGGACACCTGCACACATTCAAACAGGTGCTATATGCTATTTTTTTTCTGGGAAAATATGAGAAAAGATTTGTTATACACAATATTTTATTTAAGCACAATACAAAGAGCAACAGTGCTACAGACCATGCGTGCAACAATTCTCTTTTCACAGAGTACAGGTCAGCAGAATCGCTCTGTGGAGCAGTATACTGCTTAGGGTCTCTATACTGTTCTTTAGTTGAAGGTGAAAATCCTTTAGTATTAACAGAAATACATGTGAAGACACATGTGGATGACTTCAAATGTTTTAGCAGGAATTTTCTCCAATGTGTGCACATTTCTAATGGAAAAACAAGTTCCTTTCTATAATGGTTTAGAATGACAGCTGTTTATGTTTGTTTCTTATCAATTGTATTCTTATAGTAGTCCTTTCCTTCCCACCTCTTTAAGCTAAGTATGAATCAAAACCAATAACTGATTGATGTCACTGGGCACCAACAATTCAGTATATGGAGTAAGTGTAAGAAATGCACAGCTGAATTTAGGTAATCTGTCTACTTCTCTTATTATTTAAATTCAAAGATTAATTTTGTTCTGTGACAAACAGGGAAGATTTGATTTCTTTTTTTAAGTCAGACTGACAGAAGTTTCTTTGGACTAATATCAACTTGAAAAGGAGCACATTGTTAGTGATGGCTTTTAAGAAAATGGAAAACCAGAGTAAGTGAAGCTTAAAAAACAAGGGAGTATAATACATTCCAATAAGACAACATATGAATCACAGAAAACTGCTTTCTGTTATAGAAACAAGATCAATTAGATCAGCAACAGCTGAAAACCATTAACTGGTGTTGGCTGCTGTTAGCGTAATGTTTTTTCCCCCTGCTCTAATCTGGTGTCAGTTCATCACTTTACTAACCAAACAGTTCTGCCTGGAAGCTCTTGTAATCTTAAATATAGAACTGTTAGGAACAAAAGAAAATCCCCAGCATACAAATTGAAGTGTTAAATATTACTAACCTTTTTACAAATTAAACACAGTTTAAACTGCCAAAACTTCTCATTATATGATGGTTTTATTTTTTGTTAAAGAAACAGATAGATGGTTAGTCATGAAGAAGTTGGTCCAATAAAAGATTGTCCCTCAAATATCCTGGGACCAACACAGCTACACCACCACTGCCTATAACGTGTTAATTTCTAATCAGACACAAAAAAGGAGGGTGGGGATGGGGGTGGGGAATGCGGTTTTCCCTAAAATACTTCTCCTCCTCCTCCTTTATAGAGAGGAAACAACAAATTAAGTCCAAGAGATCTCTTCTTATTCTATTCATTCTTGCCAGACTCCTTATAAATTGCTTTATACCTTTGGAAATCTGAGATTTACATCTTTCCCCTAGGAGACACAGCATTCAGTTTTGTAGCCTAAAAATGTCTCAAGACTTTGAATTAATTACATTTTCATGTCCAGAAATACTTTAGGTAATTTATAGGTATTTGACATTTTATTATATTTTTGTATCAGAGGGGTAGCCATGTTAGTCTGGATCTGTAAAAGCAGCAAAGAGTCCTGTGGCACCTTATAGACTAACAGATGTTTTGGAGCATGAGCTTTCGTGGATGAATACCCACTTCGTCAGATGCATGCATGCAAGTTCATGCTCCAAAACGTCTGTTAGTCTATAAGTGCCACAGGACTCTTTGCTGCTATTATATTTTTCTTTCCTTCAAAGGTCCGGGCCATTGGATTCATAGCACTAAAGGGGTTTGTCATTGATGATCAAAGAAACAAAATAGTAAGCCGATTTTAAAAATAATAATTAAAATATAGGTTTTCTATCAACTACGTGGAATGTACGGAATATATGTTTGGGATTATCTGCAAAGCTCTCCTGCAGGTTTGGCACTGACAATGTACCTGCCAGACTGATTCTGATAAAGCCTTTATAGAACAACATCATATATACTTTGTAACACAGGCCACACTTCAGGAAAGCACAGGCTTAACTTTACACACATGCTTAAGTCCCACTGATGGGCCTTTGTCATCAGCCTGAGTACGTTTTCTAAATAAGGATGCCTTCCTTAATCAGACCCAGAAGGCGTAACATATATATCAGTGACATATGATCTATTAATGACATAATTTCACTAAGGATGTCCAGATAATATTAAAAGGCAAGTGTAGTAACCAGATATCCAAGAAACAATTAGAGCCCTATATATGCAGGTTTAAAAAAATGAAAATCCAAAGCTACTCAACCCAGATATGCTACCCATATGGTTTAGATTATATGCCTCTTTTTCAGTAACTGCATTGTGACTTTTGTATATTGTTTTTGCTTTTCGTCCATGCAACTCTAAAATCTAGAGGGTGTTTTTTTTTAATTCTGGTAGTGATTAGGCCTTTGAACAGCATAAATTACTATGACTCTGTAGACAAACATATGATCAATCATACTGCTAGCTAATGCAGATTTTAATATTCCTTTGCGCTGTGTCTGCCTTTGCAGTTATTCAGATGCAGGAATGACAAGCCATCAAAATGCTGGTGAAGGACATCTCCAACTATGGCTGGCAACATTTTTCAGCTGAAACTCCCCCACCCCCCACCCCACCCCAAAAAAGGAAAATTTGGGTCAACCAAAACATTTAATGAATTGTTTTCCTAAAAACAAAGAAAAAAAATCAGAAATGTCAAAATGAAATGTTTTGATTTTTTTGGGCTAGAGTCACAAGGGGATTTAGGTACCACTCACAAAACAGTGGTGCTGCTGCTCCCCATATCTAATGGCCCATGGTTAGGGCACTGACGTGGGAGACCCAGGTTTGAGTCCCTGGCTCTTCAACAGGGATCTGAACCCATGTGTCTACCTTCCACGTAGGTGCCCTAATTATCAGGCTTTACGTTATTCTGGTGTGGGTCTTTCCCTGTCTCTACTGTTGAAGCTGTTCAATTGTTATATAAATATTTTAATAGTTTTTGGACCAGAGAAAGTCACAATGACTCTATAGCCCAGTGATTAGGACACTCACCAGATGGTGGACCCCTGCATTCCAGTCCCTGTTCTAATGACTGGAACAGCTACAACAGGGGAGACGAGAGACTCAACCCAAAATACTCAGTAGCCTGTGATTAGGACATTCATGCAGGAGGAAGGGCAGTTAGGTTCAAGTCCCTGCTCCAGAGTGCGGCTTGGAACGTGGGTCTCTCGCATCCCAGGTGAGTGCCCTATCTATTGGGCAAGTGGGTGTATGGGCAGCAGAACCTCCTCAACCATTTTGTGAATCTAGGTCTTTGTTTCCTTTGCTTTTATTTAAAAAGATTTAAAATGCCCAAAAAGAAATCTTCAGTTTCAGTTGGACAAAATGTTTCATTCAACCCAAGCAGAATTTTTTCTGACTCTTTTCATTCACCAAAAATTCTGAAAAATGTCAGTTTCAGTTGGAATCAAAGGCTTTTTTGTATTATTGCTTTTCAGAATTGACAGTGAACTGAAAAAATTAGTTATTTGCACAACTCTCCCCTCCACAGTAGGTAGCTTTTGATTTAATATTAAGATCACTGTTTTTAAATTAATGGATAAATCTATATTAACAGAATAGTAACCACCCAAAAATACAGATTAGCATACAGGCTAGGAATATAAAGATTAAAAAAAAAAGTTGAAACAGGACACTCACGTAGATAACCCTAAATAAAATTCTGTTCCCATTAATGGAGAAATTCTAATTTACTTCAGTAGGAGCAGACCCATAGAGCTAAACTGTCCTGCTGTAAAGTAATTAATATCACAGTTGTATCTTTCAATAGAAGAATTGTTCATTGTCCAACCATCAACTGAAATTAATACATGTTGATATTTTATCTTGTGTTAAAGTCTAATTTAATTAAGCTTAGTTTATTTTAAACTTAGTTAATGTTAATTTAGATTAGTTTCATTTTCCATCTGGATATATGTAATTTTCGCCTGAAGGGTGACACATCCAAATGTTTTACTGCAAACATGCCCAAAGTGTGGCCTGAAATAAAGATGTGTTCCTTTAAATCCTAAATGCAGCCTATAGCTCTTCTTCATGTCACTAAACCTTAGAGAAACAGTAGTAGTACCTGAGGATTCCTACAGGCCCTTTACTTTCTAATGAATCTATGAATGGCTTGGATTTTTGTTGTCATTGCTTTAAAAAAAAGTCTGTTCATCTATTAAAGTGCCATAAGCACAAGCAAGTATTATGCATGCCTGTGTTTATTTCTGATAATATAGATACAAGTTTATATGCAACACTGCCAAGCCTCTGAGCTCCTGGCAAGTTACCCACATAGTTCTTACGGTCACAAAGTTTAGATAACTGTATTTATGGCTGCAACCATGCATGTGACAAAGATGTAAATGCCAAATTCCTACAAAACAAATGGTATGTGCATAATGAATTCCAGTTGAAAACAGAAATTTACCAATAAAAGACCTTGGAGGAAAAACGAAAACAAAAAGTCAACTCCTAACAGAACTGTAATAAAACTGAGATATAAAATGAGAAAATGCACTTTGCTTCTTATTTAAAAATCCCAAGACATTAATTTATATTATTCCGCAATTTCCCACTAAAGAGTATATCTCTGAAGTGTCCTACATTGTGTGGGACACTCTATACGTGTCATAAACAGGTAGTTAAGGGTTAATGTCTCTTTTACCTGTAAAGGGTTAAACAGGGAACCAAACACCTGACCAGGGGACCAATCAGGAGACAAGATATTTTCAAATCTCGGTGGAGGGAAGCCTTTGTTTGTGTTTTTTGGGTTTGGCTTTGTTCTCTCTGGGTTCTGAGAGTAACGACATGTACCTACAGGCTCTCTAAACTTCTGTTCAAATTTAGTAAGTACAAAGGTAGAAAGGCGGTTTAGTCTTTTTGATTGTTTTTATTTATTTGCAAATGTGTATCTGGCTGGTAGAGTTTTAATGTGTATTTGGCTGAAAGTATTTTAAATTGTATTTCTGTTGGAGGTGGCTTTTTCTCCAGTTTCTATAAGCTGACAGATCCTGTAACTTTTACCGTCTAAAGTACAGAGAGACCTTTTACTTTTTTCTTTCTTTTTATTAAAAGTTTTGCTTTTAAGACTTGTCTGATTTTTCCCCCTTGTTGAGGCTCAAGGAAATTGAGTCTGTACTTAACAGGGAAGGAGAAGGGAGGGGAAGGGTGGAATCCCTTTGTTTTAGATTCACGGAGCGTGAATCTGTCTCTCTCTCCATGAGACCTAATTTCTCTGTGTTGTGATTCAAGGAGTTTGAATCACAGTAATCTTCCAGGGTAACCCAGGGAGAAGGCTGGGAAAGGCAACGGTGAGGAAAGGGGTTTACTTTCCTTGTGTTAAGGTCCAGGGGGTCTGGGTCTTGGGGGTCCCCAGGGAAGGTTTTGGGGGGACCAGAGTGTATCAGGCACTGGAATTCCTGATTGGTGGCAGCTTATCAGATCTAAGCTGGTAATTAAGCTTAGAGGAATTCATGCTGGTACCCCAACTTTTGGACTCTAAGGTTCAGATTGGGGAAATATACTATGACAATACGTGACCCCAATTTTTACAGTTATCCCACAGTCCCATGTAGCCATTACAAAGTCAGAGGTACATTCGGGTTTTGCTCTCTGGATATTACTGACCATGCCCGAGAGGTATCCACTTGTATACTAGACACCAAAGAAGCTGCTGCCCTCATTCTAACTTCAGTGGAATGCATTCCTGGAGTGATGCAATAATGGAATAGAGGAGAGGGGGAAGGTATAGTGTCACAATCTGCTCCCCTACATAATGGGTTGCTTTTGCTGTTGCTGAGCACATTGGTTGCATCTGCTGAAGCCATGTCCTCACTCTGCCCTTATCTGGGATTCCAAGATGCCCCCTGCTGCAAAGTAGGTGCTGAAGTTCAGGGCAAAGTGGAGTGGAAGGATGGGCCAAATTTGTTCAAGATGATCAAGCACATGGGTGTAGGGGAAGGAGAAAGGCAGAGATGCAACATCAGGGACAGGAGGGTTGCAGCCAGAGTGCCCAAGATGTTGTTTGGTAGACACTGAGTGAGTGTTTGGAACCATCAGGAAAAGTTTCCTTAAACAACTGTTCTGACTTCAACAAACCTCTTCAGCTAGAAAATTTGTCCCAGTGTCATGTCGTCTACTACAGGGCCTTCAAAGAATGACTAGAGGACCACTCTGCTGTTTGTGTTGTCATTAATTGCTCTATGTATTCTCCCACAAACTTCCATGTACAGCTGTCATGACTACTGCTAACTCATTAATTATCTCTTCTAGCTTGTTCTGATGAGCATCAATCTGTATTCATGTTTTGCGCTTTTGAACCTTCTCCAAAATCAATCATGAATATCATGATTTTAGGAGTCAAGATGGACATTCTGCTGCTAGAGCAAAACTTGTAAGGTCCACCCATGTGAGCAGCCAGGGTGTAGAATGGAGTAAAGGAGTTGGAAAAAAAAAAAAAAAAAAAAAAAAGGTAGTCAGAATAAAACAGTGAACATTAGAGCAAATGGACTTACTGTAAATAGGGGCTTTCTAAATAAAGCATGTTAATACACAGAATCATTGTTTAGTTCCATTATCATAAATTCCAGGCTATTTGCATGTATATATAAAGTAAAAGCATGTTCAATAAAAAAAATTGATGTCCTTCACTGTGTTTCTCATTTCAAGGGGTATTTGACCCTCATTTTGAGGATCACTACCCCTAATTACAGTCTTGGGGTTGAGAAGCATTAATACAGTAGGCCTGTGGATCCAAACAAAATTAGCTTGACATACACTATTACATGGTATTCTATTAAAAAAAACTACAAAAACCCTTGCCTATCTAATAGGTAAAAAGTACGTATAAGGAGGGACATATGATTTTAAAAAGGTAACAAAAGAACTTCGTTAACACACAAATAATGGGAAAATTCTCTTTCTTCAGAATTAAGGAAAGGAATTATAGTACACAAGGATGAACAAATTCTCTTTTCTCCCTACCTCCTACAGGGCATTTAAAAAAATTCACTTGACCAAACACAATTTACACAAGCACTGTGGGGTTTAGCTAAAAACCTTTTAGAAACAAAGAAATGCTTCTGTATTTTCAAAATAATGTGTGCAGCACTGATAGAAAGACCTGAATTTTATTGAGGCAGAGCCGTAAAATAAGAGATCTGGCATCAAACTCTTTGGTAGATTATGGAGTGACACTGCCTGCTTCTTAAGCAAAAAGATGGTGACTTCTATATAATGCTTTGCTTTGAGGAAAAAGGAAGAGAAGCTATAATGTGTCAGGGCTTGTCTACAGATACAAAGCTGCAGCGTCATAGCTGTGCTGCTGTAGAGCTTAGTGAAGGTGCTATCTATGCCTGTTGGCATACGTACTCCACCTTCCAGAGAGGTTGTAGCAATGTCAATGGAAGAAGCCCTTCTGTCGACATAATGCTGTCTACACCTGGAGTTATGTCGGTATAACTGTGTCGCTCAGGGATGTGGAAAATCCGATGTAGTTATACCAACATAAGTCTGTCGTGTAGAACCAAGCCTTAAAGTTTCATAGGGAGAACAGAAGACTCATATCCCACCCACAACTCTCCAAAAAAGCCACTGATTCATTAATCCAGTAATCATACATTATTGCTTCATTGATGGTTTTGGTTTATTATAGGTAAGATTCAAATGAAGACAGCCTTTGGACCCACACAGTGAATATCTTTCAATAGAGTAGCACCATACAATTTAAATAAAAATATGACATGAATGCATTAAAAATACATCTTGCTCCCATGACGGCAACAACAACAACTCCTCAATCAATCAATAAATAGAGAATGTACTCCTGAAGTGGGATTAACTTTCAGTACTTAGTCAAGATCTAAGGACAGTTACTATTAGGAAGAAATCAAGCCCAATACAGTGTTGAATTACTTATAGAGGAAGTAAATATGAATGAGTTCCATAACACACACATATTGCTAACAGTATTTATAATAAACATAAGACCATAAGAACTGCCATATGGGTGAGACAAATGGCCCATCTAACCCAATATCCTGTCTTTTGACAGTGGCCAACTCCAGATTCTTCAGAGGGAATGAAAAGAACAGGGCAATTATTGCGTGATCCATCCAGTAATCCAATCCCAGCTTCCGGCAGTTAGAGGTTTAAGGACACCCAGAGCATGGGACTGCATCCCTGACCGTCTTGGCTAAGAGAAATTAATGAATCTATCTTCCAGGAACTTATTTAACTCTTCTTTGAACCCAGTTGTAAGTTTTAGCCTTCACAACATCCCCAACAATGAATTCTAGAGGTTGACTGTGTATTGTGTGAAGAAGTACTTCCTTTTGTTTGTTTTAAATCTGATGACTATTAATTTCATTGGGAACCTCCTTTTTATTGTGTTATGTGAAAGGGTAAGTGACACTCTTCCAAACTATTCATGATTTTATAGACTTCTATCATATCCCCCCTTAGTTGTCTCTCTTCCAAGTTGAGCAGTGCTAGCCTTTTTAATCTCTCCTCAGATGGAAGTTGTTCCAATATTTATAGGGCACCTTTTAACTTCTAACCACCTCTTTTACTCTATTGCTTATCATGGTGACAGTTTTTTCATCCTCTATTTTTTTTTATTTGGGGTACACATTTAATTTAAGCCTCTATTATGGTGTTCGTAAAAAGTTTCCATGCAGCTTCCAGGCATTTCACTCTTGACTGTTCTTTTTAATTTCCATTTAACTAGCCTCCTCATTTTTGTTTAGTTCCTCCTCTGAAGTTAAATGCTACTGTGGTGGGCTTTTGGTATTTTCTCCCACACAAGCATATGAAATTTTATTAGATTATGGTCAGTATTAATAAGCAGTTCAGCTATATTCACTTCTTGGACCAGATCCTGAGCTCCATTTAGAGCTAAATCAAGAACTGCCTCTCCCCTTGTGGGGTTCCAGGACAAGCCAAGAAGTAGTCATTAATGGTGTCTAGAAATTTTATTTCCACATCCCATTCTGAGGTGACATGCTCCCAGTCAATATGGGGACTGCTTACATCCACCATTATTATTGAGTCTTCTATTTTTATAGCCTCTCTAATCTTCCTGGGCATTTCATAATCATTCTGGTCAGGTGGCCGACAGTATATTCCTACTGCTATTACAAGCGTTAGCAACGTATACTTACACGCTTATTATTCAAGTATGGAATTTCTATCCATAGAGAGTCTATGGTACAGTTCCATTCATGTAAGGTATTTGCTATATTTGACTGCAAGCTTTCTTTCACATAGAACTGCTCCCCCACCAGCACCACCTACTCTCTCATTCCTATATATTTTGTACCCTGCTATTACCATATCCCATGGATTATCATCATTCCACAAACTTTCTGTGATGCCTATTATATCAATATTCTCATTTAATAGCAGGAACTTAAGTACATTTATCTAAATATTTAGATTTCTAGTATTTGTATACAAGCACTTATACAATTTTTCACTTTCAGTTGTCTGACTCTTTCATTTGACTATTTTGCATCAGTTCCTACCTGTCAGCTGCTATCCTCTGCTCTTTACTAGGATATAGAGAATCCCTGTTAATAGATGCTCCCCTAAGTGATGTCTCTGTTGGCTTTCCCCAGCCCTTCGTTGAAAAACTCCTCTACTTTCTTTTTAATTTTACATGCCAACAATCTGTTTTGGTTCTGTTTTGGTTTATGTGTAGTCCATCCTTCCTGTATAGGCTCCTCCTTTCCCAAAAGGGTCCCCAGTTCCTAATAAATCTAAAAACCTTCTCCTTATACCATCGTCTCATCCATGCATTCAGACCTTGCAGTTCTGCCTGTCTAACTGGTCCTGCGCGCCCAACTGAGCCAAACCATATGACTACAGGGTTTGTTTATAACTATGCTACATGTAAACAGAAATGATGTGAAAGCCTTTTTTTCAGAGCAACTATAACTAGAAATCTCTAAGAGATCACAATGAGAGAACTTTGAGGGCAGATTATCCTATAGCTGCCTACTGCAGAAGTCTCATACCTTCATCGGAAGCACTTGGCACTAGCTACTGTCAGTGACAGAATACTGGACTAGATGGATCTCAAGTCGGACCCAGTATGGCAATTCCCGTGTTCCTGGGGAAAAGAAGATACAATCAACCAAGAATGTGCAAAAGGGGACAGAATCAACTAGTGTTTGTGTGAACAGGGTGGAAATCAGTTGAAGGGGGAAAAGAGGGGAGAAAAGAAAAGTTCCGGTGGTGAGAATCCTAGGTGTAGAGAAAGGAAGAAGCTGGCACTTGAAATTTTTGGTAGAGAGCGACAATAGATTTGCCAACCTACCCCAACACACCAGGGGAGAGGAGCAGAACAGCAGACCTCCCCCATCTGCCAACAAGGCCACTACATTTAAGAGAACAGAGAGAAGATTGTTGCTCTCTGCGTTGGAATGAGGGTGAACTTGAGGAAGTTGACCAGGAGCCCCAGTGTGTGGAATAGTCTCAGGGCCACTTGCACGTGGGACCAAACCTCCTCTTCAGACCACCCCGCCAGGAGCCAGTCATCGAAGTATGGGTATACTCGAACCCTCTGCCTCCGTAAGAAGGCTGCCACCACTGCCATGCATTTTGTGAACACCTGTGGAGCCGTAGCTAGGTAATGTTCTTGGTTCACAGTGAAGTGCAGGGATCAGTGATGCACCAAGTGGATGGTGATATGAAAGTACGCCTCCTTCATGTCGAGGGAAGCGTACCAGTCCCCCAGATCCAGGGAAGGGATGATGGTGCCGAGAGAGACCATGTGGAACCAAGCCTTGACCAGGAAGTTGTTGAGCCCGCGCAGGTCCAGAATGGGACGAAGGCCTCCTTTGGCCTTGAGAATGAGGAAGTAGCGAGAGTAGAGCCCTTTCCCCCTTAGGTCCTTTGGTACCAATTGTACCGCCCCCACCTCTAGGAGCGTGCGAACCTCCTTTTCCAGGAGGTGCTCGTGAGAAGGGTCCCTGAAGAGGGATGGAGAAGGGGAGTGGGGGGTAGGCAGGGAGGAGAACTGCAGCCTGTAACCACTTTGCACCATGCGTAACACCCAGTGGTCCGACATAATACTGGAGCATGCAGGGGAGAAGCGGGACGGGCAGTCCAGGAAACAAGGGGATGGATCCAATGATTGGTCTGGTACGCTGTCCTTGAACTCACCTTCAAAAGCTTGGTTTAGGGTTGGGCTGAGACTTATGTTGGCCTTGGCTCCAGCCTGGCCTATTGGAACTATTGTTATTATTGCGCCGCCTCCTGTTATCCTCATTTCACCTGCGGTAGGTCTCCTGCCTAGGATGAGGTTGGTAGCGAGGCTGAGGAAGCGGCTGCAGCTTGAAGGGCTTTATTTGGGTTGCCGGAGTGTGCATACCCAGTGACTTGAGTGTGGCCCTCGAGTCCTTGAGGCTATGCAGCTTTGTGTCCCTCTGGTTCGAAAAGAGCCCAGACACTTCGAAGGGGACACCCTGGAGCAAGTTCTGGACCTCAGGCGGCAGATCTGACTCCTGCAGCAACACAGAGTGTCGCATGACCACGCCTGATGCGATTGTCCTGGCTGCCGCATCCGCTGAATCCAATGACGCCTGGAGAGAGGTCTTTGCTACGGCCTTGCTTTCGTACACCAGCACCGTAAACTCCAGTTGGGAACTCTGCGGGAGGCTGTCCTTAAACTTCCCCACTGCTGCGCAGGAGTTGAAGTTATGCCTGTTGAGGATGGCCTGTTGGTTAGCAACCCTCAACTGGAGGCCCCCTGAGGAATACACCTTCCTGCCAAACAGGTCCAGGTGCTTTGCTTCCTTGGCCTTATGGACCCGGGCCCGCTGCCCATGGCACTCTCTCTCGTTTACCACCGAGACTACCAGGAAACATGGGCTTGGGTGGCAAAACAAGAAGTCTTACGGGGCGAAGTACTTGCATTCCACACCTTTGGCTGTTGGGGTGCTGGAGGCTGGGGTCTGCCATATAGTCTTATAATTCAATTGTATGGGCTTAATAAGTGGAAGCGCTATTCTGGATGGACTCTCTGGGCTCAGGATGTCCACCATGGGGTCCTCCTGCTCCACTGTCTCCTCGGCCTGTAACTCCAAGTTATGAGCAACCTTATGCAGTAGCTCTTGGTGGGCTCTGTGGTCTATTGGTGGAAGTCCTGATAACTCTGTGCCTGCCACCGCTTCATCCGAGGATGACGAGGAGGTCAGCAGCTTGTTCGCTTCCTCCTGCTGGTCCCCTTGGTCCCACTCTTCTGAAGGAGGGGCTTCCAGCTCGGGCCTGGACAGCTGACTCTGGGGCAGCACCAGACTCGGTGCCGGTTTCTCTGGTCTCTCGCTCAGCGACGGTGCAGGCGGTCTGGACGCTGTAGCTTCCCGCACGGAGGAGTGTTGATGCGGGGACTGGGACTGGTGCATGGAGCAGCTGGCCCTGGAGGGAGCCCCTTGCCGCTGGCGGTAGGCCCAAGGGGTCCAGAAGGGCTAGTGTACCAGCGATCTCCACTGGGGTTGCCATCCAGCCAGGTATTCTCTTTTGTCCGGTGCCAGTAACGGTACCAGCCTGAGTCGGCGCCAGATTCTGGCAACACCGAGTGCGAAGTCCACAGTGGTGCCATCGATCTGTGCTGGTGGGAGGTCAAAGAATAGTTTCTTGCCTATCGGGAACGGTACTGGTACCAGTACCACTGCTTGTGGGACTGGTATCGGTGTTCCCAAGACCTGGACCAGGACCGGTGACTTCCAGAAGCCTTCGGCGATGGTCAGCTCGCCTTCTCCTGGTGCCAGTCTCTGGAGTGTGCCAGAGAGCATCAGGTCCCTTGCATCAACCCCATGTGCTGACTTGCCTCCGGTACCGAAGCTTCCCTCTGCATCAGGAGTAACAGAGTCCACAAACTCAACGTTCGACCAGGACCAATGCCAGGACAGTGACCTCAAACAGCGCACCACTTCTGGCTTTCCCCTTGATGGCACCACTGGCCCAGGTGCCAGAGGCTTTTCCCTGATTGGGAGGGGGCTCACTGCTGACAACCTGATGAGGTCCTTCGCCACCTCAAAGGTGTTAGGCATGGAGGGCTGATCCATTACTCCCTCGAGTCCATCGTCCTCACTGAGTTCACTTATGACCGGACTCAGAGGGACTTGTTGTGCTGGTAAAATGTCCATCCCGCTCTTTTTTGGTGCCCGGGCCCATAGATGGCCCCCGGTCTCCTTTGTGAGGAACGTCCACACCCTTCTCTTGGTTTGACCTTGAGCCACACCGGGGAGGATGAGCAGTGTTGGAGCCTACTTTTCTCTAGGGCCGACGGCTTGTGGTGCTTGTCCAGCACCAGGTCTCTAGACAACTCCAGAGGACTCTGCACCTAGGAGGCTGGCGCCGGCGTCGGGCACTCCGCACCTGATGGCGGCAGCACTGCCTCCATCAACAGCTGCTTCAAGCAAAAGTCTCTCTTTCTTTGTTCTAGGCTTAAACACCTTGCAAATCTTAACACCTGTTTGGTGTGCTTCTCCCAGGCAACGTAGACAAGAGTTTTGGGGGTCACTAACCAGCATAGGCTTGCGGCACGTGGCACAAGCCTTAAGCCCGTGGGTCTACGGCATGCCCTGCGGCCCGGGGCGAGTGCTGGAAGCCTCCGCACCTAATCTATCAAGTGTCCACAACAATTGAGTGCTAACGAACTGATAGCAGCTAAGTATCAGAGGGGTAGCCGTGTTAGTCTGGATCTGTAAAAGCAGCAAAGAGTCCTGTGGCACCTGATAGACTAACAGACATTTTGGAGCACGAGCTATCGTGGGTGAATACCCACTTCATCGGATATCCAACGAAGCGGGTATTCACCCACAAAAGCTCACGCTCCAAAACGTCTGTTAGTTTATCAGGTGCCACAGGACTCTTTGCTGATAGCAGTTAAGTACTCTAAAGCTAAGGGATTGCTTCTCGAATGAGAGCAAGATGTTGTTCCAATGCCACCAAGGACGGTAAGAAGGAACTGGAGGGGTTGGGCCAGAGGGGATATATATGCATGGTGCAATGGAGCTGCTCAGGCGGGGTCCCCGCTGGCCCAATGGGTACTGCTAAAGGAAAAGTTTTCGACGCTCGTGCATGCAGTGTGTGCACACCTAATGTGGAATGGACGTGAACAAGCACTCGAAGAAGAATTATGTCTTCGACATAGACTCCAATGAAGAGATTTAGGTGCTTAACTATAGAACTCTTTTTAAAAAAAAAAATATTGATTCTGGCTTCTAATCTGTGCGCAGATTTGGGAAGGCCTCATTTTCATGGACTTACATTTTAAGAAAGGTGTGAGCTACTTTCAGTCATCATACTAGAGGGTTGATATTGAAGTTTAAAGATTAATTTATTTATATATTTTAGGATTTCATACTGAGGCACATCACTGTAGTACGAGTACCTTTCATGCAAACTTAACAGCAAAAGCAACGTCTTTACTGAAGATTTCATGGAGTGTGTTGATAAATTGCATAGTAAATTACTTGACCATACTTTGGCTCATTATTTTGTTATAAAATATACTCAGCAGACCAAATAAAGAAAGTCAGTCAGGTTTATTAACAAGATAAAGGAAAAAGATTTTATACAATATCAGTCTCCAAAGAGCAGTCCTATGCAGAGATGTTACATTCACCTTATGCAGAAGGCGTGCTCCCGAAATTACACATTTCAGCTGGTATTATATCATTTTACAAGTTACACATTTCTTTACAGATCACTATAATCCAACCCATCAATTTGCTCCAGCTCCCTTATTTGTTGCTCTGTTCCTTTTGTTTTGGATACTAGCATTCCAAGTACTTATCCGTGAAGGTACTTCCCTAACTTGCACTAAGACACAGAAGGAATGTATCTTGACTTTGACAAGTTTCCTATCTGCTTGTGCCAAATGCTTACTTCAACAAATACAAGGTGTTATGGGATACTTAGCACAAATGAACAGGATTATGGCATAGGGCAATTTAGGCTATATCACTGTTACAATATTTGTGCTTAATGTTATTAGTGCTTTATATATATATGTGAGTGTGTGTGTATATATGAGAGCACAGATAACATATTATTAATATATTAGTCAACAAGTGTCAAGCACTTTTTAAAACAAAAACTCTGTTTGGGGAATTCTGTTTGTTTTGACTGGTTGATTGAGTTGTTCATTACAGGCTGGGGTTTTTGTGGCAGGGCAGGGGAACATGTGGGTAGCAGGGGCTTCAATATTATGAGTACCATTACTACTATGAGGAAAGATTTTTTCAGAGGAAGGTTTTGCAGTATTTCCTAAAGACAGTCAGACTCTGGCTTTGCCTGATCTCCTCTGGAAGTTCATTTCATAACCAGATCTTCTTCATAGAGAATGCTGTCTCCAGTTGTCACATGCTTTGTGATGTGTCCTGGCCCAATCATGTCAACACTGGTAACTATTTCATTGCTGATAACTTTACTAAAAGTTTCCAGCATAACTAGTTTGGATAGCCTATCCATTTCCCCCATCCTGACTCCTGCCGGGATTTTTTTCTTGCTTGTTAGCTTTGTTCTAACATTAGTAGTCAGCAAATACAGACTAGCCTGCTGATTACTCAGTTTTCAACAGATGACTCAGCCATTAATGAACCTTGAGAGAAAAGAATAGTGGGCTTGCTTGCATCTTTCTTGGAGTAGCTTCTGACCTCAGTCAGACAAGCCACATGCTCTTAGAAACTTAGAACATTTATCACTGTATTAATGACAAGCATGCTCTGCAACAACAAAAAGCTCACACTCCTCCTTGAGGCACGTTTACACTTTAACAAACATTAACTAATGGGAGGTTAATCCTATTCCCATTTCTTATCTGAGTTCTTCATTTACATTTTAGAGAACTCCTCTAAACTAAAACCTCTTTAATAGGCATTAAAGTTTTTTTCTACCTTGCAGGTGAAGTTGTTTCTTGAGTCATTACTGTACAGGGCCTGTCTCCAATACAAATGTAACCATCAGGGGCCCAGTTAAAATATTTGACAAAGACCAGACCAGTCATACTATAACAGGATTACATAACTAAGCTACAGCCTTGAACACAGGTGCTGGAACTAGGGGTGCTGACGCACCAGCTGGCTTGAAGTGGTTTCCATAATATACCAGGTTTACAGTTTGGTTCAAATGCTCTCAGCACCCCCGCAACACAAACTGTTCCGGCACACCTGCTCTTGAAGGTGGTATACAGGAGGTCAGATGATGATTTAATGGTTCCTCTTGGACTTAAACTCTATGTAAGTAGGTCCTCTGATATGGTTATCTTTATAATGTAGATGGGCTCTTAGCATCCAGTGACATTGGCAGCAGACTGTGTCAAAGTAGCAGCTTTTCAGACATCAGAATGACGGAATCTACATAGCTATAGTCTAATAATGCAGCTCCCACCAGATACCAGTTATGCAGACAAAAGTTACACAATTTCTAACACAGGTCACCTCTTTGATTTGATCAAAGGATAAAGAAGTCCTTCTCACTGTGACTGAATGCATCCTGTGAATGTATCCCAAAAGGTCAGTCACACTCATATATAAGTATTATCTGCTTTTGTCATGTGTTTTGCTATCTGTGGTTGGAAAGCACCACATAAGTGCTAACGCATTATTATTATATATGAAATCTTGCATTGCAATCTACTTATGCAAAAGCACTCTATAAGACGTAGGTATTATTCAGTTTGGCAGACATTCAAATCTTACTCCAATACTGCTTTGATTAGAGGAATTACTGATAAGTGATGCAAGGCAATTCCTCACTCTAAGGCAGTTAAGTAGTTGTATCTTTGGCATTACCAGACCTTGTTAGCCAAGTGATAAGCTGCCCTAGCAGTGAATTAGTATTTTTCACACTAAAGTGCTCTAACTACAGTTGGACTGTGCCTTTAGCATCTGTTTTCATACTATTGTATATAGTTATTATCCTTTGTAGGCTTAAACAGTGAAAACAATTTCAGTTGAGATGGGTATGCACTTACTAATAAAGCCATAGTTTTCTAATTCAATTACAAAACAACAAATGTTCCTTTTCAGTTCACACTCTACTTAAGAACGCAATAGAACAAATCCACACCAGAAGCAGAAAAAGAAAAAAAAACGATTCCCACAAATTTCAGCTTCAGGTTACTGAATTCAGCTACTCCCACCCCCACACCTTCATACCTTTAAACTACCACACCCTTTCTCCATGTTTTTTTTACTTTGTTCCACCCACACAGACTCTGCAGCAGCAAGTGAACTGTAAAATTTTGCTCAGCATTTTAAAGTACTGTATGTGCCTGACACCAAAAAGTCAGGGCAAAATTTAGAAACTGGCCATCTGTTAGATGTGGAGGAGCAGCAAGTTAATTGACAATGACAAGAAGTTGAACACTATGGAATCCTATGCTTGCTGCAGTAGCAATATAGTATATTAATTAAAAAAAATCAACCCAAACTCTTATTTGATTACTTTCTTTTCCATTAGTTTCTCAAGTGTTGCATTTAATACAGACAACAGAAGCTTTATAGGCTTTTATAGCAGCAATTTTTCATCCTCTCCTTTTCTGGCCCCACAACACCAACACTCCTCTTTTTTAAAAAGGACCTTTGCCAAAATGGTGTAGAGAAGATTATGAGGGGAAATTCAGCAACTGATTCTAGAGTCAACCCCCCACTTCCACCCTGGCACCTGGGAGCAAAAACTATTAACAAAAAACCTGTGAGGTCAGACTTTAAGAGTTTCAGTGAAATGCTGACTGGTCTTTCTGCCCAGGCATTTGCAAAGGCCTCCGCAAGCAGCTGCAGAACAGGAATAAATGTTTCCATGACCAGGATTAGCTTCCACTTGGATGTGTGCTGCTGAGGCTTCAGTTGAGAGACTTCTTTCCCCAAGCCAAGTTTTTCCCACCTTTGATACCTGCATTCCTAACCCAAGGAAACTTAATCCCAGAATTTTCAGAGAAGGATTTCCACAGGGGCACAAAACAAGCATTCCACGGAGTTGCTTTTCCCCATTCTATGCTGCCCCTGCCCAAGTTACATCAACTTCTCCTCCCTTTCATCAATATAACTGAGATACAATATCAGACGCCAAATGAACAATCCTCTCTCATCTAATATTTCCAATTGATACCTGAAACCTTGAACTATCTTGGTACACCTCTACCCTGATATAACATTGTCCTTGGGAGCCAAAAAAATCTTACCATGTTATAGGTGAAACCGCGTTATATCGAACTTACTTTGATCCGCCAGAGCGTGCAGCCCCGGAGCGCTGCTTTACCGCGTTATATCCGAATTCGCGTTATATTGGGTTGCGTTATATCGGGGTAGAGGTGTATATAAATTAATGAACTAGGAAGTTTTTTATTTCCACAACTGGCATTAACAAAGCAAGTCAGTATAGACTATTTTCACAATATCAGAAGTCTCACTTTCACACAAATTTATTAGAGTTGAACAATTTCTCCAGTATAAGAGTTACAAAAAAAAAAAAACTTATTAAATCCTCAGATATGCAGTTTTTGCTTTTACTGAAAACTATGTGTTTATTGTGATCATTGAAAAAAATCCCAGTCACTATTAAGTCTGAGTTCTGTGTCCTAAGTTCTATGTTCTAAGCAGTGACAGATGCAATTCCTTTTACATATTTTTGCCTTTTTTAATGAGTCCCCGATATCAAGACTCCAGTGCCACACAGCAACTCAAAGCAATTATAGATCCTTTCCAACAGTGGTTCTAGATTTAGGGACTGATTTTCATTATATCATGTGGAACTTCAAATTATGCCTTGAGTTCACGGTTAAAGATTCATACTGGAACATGGAGCAGAGGACACAGATACAACATATTTTTTCAAAGGCGGCAAAAGCATCAAAGTAAGTGCACTAGTTTATGGCAATACTCATGCCCATTTTCTATGCTCCGAGCATGGCCTTGCTACTACTTATCCATAGGAAATGGAACACTGTGTAGTTTTAAGAAGATCCCAATGACATGTATACATCTCATTCAGTGAAAGACTTACCGTAACACTCTTGCTCTAAGTCAAGGAAGATTCCAGTCCAATTAATGGACTATCTAGGAACCTCTCCATAAGGGAAATATGGTTGGACGTAGTTTTAGTATACAGTGAATTAAGTAAACATTAGAATCTCATCCTTTTAAGGGAGTGGCTGGCCTCCTGGGATTCTGACCCTTATAACAGGAAGGAGGACAAGCTAGCTGCAAAGCTTTTTGATTAGATTCAGATGGGCTGCAGTAAGCCATCTTTTGATTTATTTCATTTAGAAATCAGACTGAAGGAAGTTTTTCAAATGCTTGATTTAAAACACTGAACGTCTTCTTTTATTTATCATCATCAGGCCCCAAAACGCCTTCAAGATCCCAGAACTGGTACTACATATTTGCATAACTTGTCAAAGAAATCTTCTTGACTAAATAGGGGAGAAAATTTTAAAAAATGTAAAGGGATTAGTACTAATGCAATATTAAAAGGGACATTTTAGACATTACTGTCTGAAAAAAATTACCAACTATATTTGCAAATACTACCTAATATTACTGTGAATGAAAGATATTAGCAAGAAAGAAATTCCCTATTTTAGTTTATTTACTTTGCTCATGACAGCATTTTGTGTAGCGTCACTATTTCACTTTCTTAGTCAATCAGGTTCTCTCCCTCTGAAAACATACTTAAAAGGGAAAAACAGACGAACAAAACCCCTTTATAAATTTGTTAGCCAGAAGAATGTAAAAGATTCAGGAAGAGGAATAAAAAAAGATATTACATATCTGCAGTGTGGCAGAGTTAATGTTACAAAAGCAAACTTACATTCCAATTCACTGCTGCCCTGGGCCTTGAGGAATCGTTTACAGCAGTGCAAAAATGCAGGTAAAAACTAACATTCTGATTTATTAGAGCTAAATCAGTAGAAGGACTCAATTTATTCTGCTGCTAATGAGTACAAAATGGTTCAGGGCACTGAAGAATTAGGTACTTCTTGTTTGAAATTTCCTATATTGTGTCAGTATGATCTTCCTGCTTTAGGCCAATCCTGAAAAGATTTATGCACATGGTTAACTTTCCGCTTATGAATAGTATATGGGACTACTTACGTTGTGTAAAGTTAAGCATGTGCACAAATTCTGCATAGTCAGGGCTTTAATATTTTATCAAGGTTAGTTCTTGTATTTAAACTTCCAAGCAGAAGTGGAGGGAATATACCACTTCTACCATATGGAGGACCCAGCAGTGCGAAGTTATTTAGGACAGACGATTAAAAAAAGATGGGGAAGGATCTGGAAAAAAGGCAAGTGTGCTGTCCTCAGGCGCTCCTTCAAAAGGCCTGCTTGGAACCTGACAATGGTTTAGTTGGGTCTGGGCCCTGCCCGGACGGGGGATTGGAAGGCTTTCACCTGCCTTTCCTGCCCCTTGTCATGGTATAATTCCCCACTCTGAACCTTAGCGTCCAAAAGATGGGGTACCAGCATGAACTCCTCTAAGCTCAATTACCAGCTTAGTACTTGTAGCGCTGCCACCAACCAGGAATTCCAGTGCCTGGTACACTCTGGTCCCCCCAAGACCCAGACCCTCTGGATCTTAACACAAGGAAAGTAAACTCTTTCCCTCACCGTTGCCTCTTCCAGGCTTCCCCTCCTTGGGTTACCCTGGAAGATCACTGTGATTCAAACTCCTTGAATCTTAAAACAGAGAGAAAAATTCACCTTTCCCCCTCCTTCTCTCTCCCCCTCCCAGACTCTCCCTGCGAGAGAAAGTAATCCTAACAGAGAGAGAGAAAATTAACCTCTCTCTCCCCCTTCCCTCCTTTTTCCCCACCAATTCCCTGGTGGATCCAGACCCAGTCCCCTGGGGTCTGACCAGAATAAAAACACAATCAGGTTCTTAAACAAGAAAAGCTTTTAATTAAAGAGGGGAAAACTGTAAAAAATATCTTTGTAAATTTAAGATGGACTATGCTACAGGGTCTTTCAGCTACAGCCACTGGGAATACCCTCCCAGCCTAAGTATACAAGTACAAATTAAAATCCTTTTAGCAAAATACAAATTTGTACTCCTTCCAGCCAAATACACATTTGCAAATAAAGAAACAAACATAAACCTAACTCACTTTATCAACCTAGTACTTACTATTCTGGACATATAAGAGACTGTATCAGAGAGACTGGAGAGAAACCTGGTTGCACATCTGGTCACTCTCAGAACCCAGAGAGAACCACCACCAAACACTAACAGCACACACACAAACTTCCCTCTCTCAAGATTTGAAAGTATCCTGTCCCCTGATTGGTCCTCTGGTCAGGTGACAGACAGGCTCACTGAACTTAACCCTTTACAGGCAAAAGAGACATGAAGTACTTCTGTTCTATTAACCCTTGACTATCTGTTTATGACACCCCTGCTGAATCTTGAAATGTTTGTGTTGCATTGCCGGGGTGTGCATACCCAAGGATTTCATGGTAGCCCTGGAGTCCTTTAGACTATGCAGTCGAGGGTCAGTCTGCTCTGCAAACAGGCTGACCTCATGTCATAAACAGATAGTTAAGGGTTAATGTCTCTTTTACCTGTAAAGGGTTAACAAACAGGGAACCTGGAACACCTGACAAAAAGACCAATCAGGAGACAAGATATTTGCAAATCTCAGTGGAAGGAAGCCTTTGTTTTGGGCTGTTTCGCAGAGTTTTTGTTCTCTCTGGGTTCTGAGAGGGACCAAACATGTAAGCAGATATCTCCAAATTTCTGAAACAGCCTCTTCTGTTCAATTTAGTAAGTACCAATTAGGAAGGCGGTTTAGTCTTTTTGTTTGTTTTCTTTATTTGCAAATGTGTATTTGCTGGAAGGATTGTATTTCTGTTGCTGAAGCTTGTATTTGTGCTGGGGGGAGGATTTTCTCTAGTGTCTATAAGCTGAAAGACCCTGTAACATTTGTCATCTTGATTTTACAGAAACAACTTTTACTTTTTTCTCTCTTTTATTAAAAGCTTTTCTTTTTAAGAACCGGATTGATTTTTGGCTATCCTGTGTACGACCCAAGGGGTGGGAGTCTGCACTCACCAGGGAATTGGTGGGAGGAAGGAGAGAAGGGGGGAGGAAAAGCCTGATTTCTCTCCGTTTTAAGATTCAAGGAGTTTGAATCACAGTGATCTTCCAGGGTAACCCAGGGAGGGGAAGCCTGGGAGAGGCAATGGTGGGGGAAAGGGTTTACTTTCCTTGTGTTAAGATCCAGGGGGTCTGGGTCTTGGGGTCCCCTGGGAAGGTTTTGGGGGACCAGAGTGTACCAGGCACTGCAAGTCCTGGTTGGTGGCAGCACTACAAGATCTAAGCTGGTAATTAAGCTTATGGGGGTTCATGTTGGTACCCCATCTTTTGGACGCTAAGGTTCAGAGCAGGGGCTCATACCATGACACCTCATCAAAAGGCAGGTTCTGCATAGTCTGTTGAACCTCGGGCAGGAGTCCCGAGGCCTGCAGCCATGAGCTACGCCTCATGGTGATAACAGAGGACAAGGCCAGCGCCTTGCTCTCCTCCATTATAACTCCAAACTCCTCTCTGGACTCAGTTGGTACCAGCTTCTTAAACTTGAGCATCGAGTTCCAGCAGCTGAAGCTATACTGACTCCGAATTATCTGCTGGTTGGCAATCCTGAGTTGTAATCTCCCAGCAGAATATACTTTGCACCCAAATAAATCCAGGCGATTGTACTTAGGCACTGGGGCTCTCCCTTCTTGTTTACTGCAGCCACCACCAATGAGCAAGGCTGTGGGTGTGTGAAGTGGTATTCGTACCCCTTAGATGGGACAAAATACTTCCTTTGCAGTGGGAAGGATGAAAGCCGTGGTCTGCCAAATGGTCTTAGCATTGGCCTGTATGCTCTTGATGAGGGGTACAGCCAACTTCGATGGACCTTCGAGGGCCAGGATGTTGACCACTGGGTCCTCTGACTCCACCACCTTCTCGGCTTGCAAGCCCATATTTCATGACACCCTGCAAAGGAGATCCTGGTGGGCATGGCTGTATATGGGGGGTGGTACCAAGACAGAAGTGCCTGCAACTGCCTTGTCCAGAGAGGGAGGCAAGGAGGCTAAAGGAGGAACAGGGTCCTTCTGACCCTATTGGACTCCAGGGGCCTCCTGTCCTGCCTCTTTGGCTGGGCCAGCCACACCTGGATCAGGCTGAGGAACTGGAGTTGGTTCCAGGGGAGGGCAAGGAAATGGTACCTCCTCAGCATTCCTAGGAGTGGGGAGACTGGCGGAAGCCTCTGGCATCCTCGGTTCAGAGGTCATTGACCGGGAGCCTTTAGACTGGGTGCCCTGGGCCTAGTGGTATGCCCAAGGGGTCCAAAATGGCCACTGCACTGGTCCCTGCCACTGCGCAGGCCACAGCCCTGCCCCCACCTCAGGCCTTTAATGGCCCCGTTGGTGCCAGCCCCACTCTTGAGTATCTACACCCCATCTCCGAAGATGGGGATCGGGACCGTGATGACCAGAATGGTGCCAAGCAGAGCTGGACGGGTAAGCAGCGGTGTTCGGATGACTGGTGCCAGAAGCAGGACCTGCTGTGTGATGGGGATCAACGCGAGGATCTGCGTCGCTAGTGGGATTACTGGCACGACCTGGAGCAGTGCCAGGACTCGGAGTGGAGCCGGGACTTTGAGTGGTGCTGAGGGACAGAGCATCACCAGTTTGCCTTGAGACGGTGCCACACATTGCAATACCAGAGGCTTGGCGTGAAGGGTGGGGGACCTCGGCACTGTCACGGCGATGAGGTCCCTTGTAGCCTCAAAGGTGTCCTGAGTGGATGGCAATTCCACCTCCTTGATAACTTGGCAAGGGGAGTCCAACGGCATCAGACTCCACGGTCCCCCTTGTGGGTCGACAGTGCTGTCTCCAAAGACTTTGGCACTAGGTGCTCCTCTCTGGGAAGCACTCCATTGGTCAGCTCTGAGCTGGAGAGCCACTCCTCCCCTGCTTCCAGTGCTACTTCTGCACCAGGGAGTGGGACCAATGCCAGGTCAATCCTACCAGTTTTGGCACTGGGGAGTGGTGGTGCCACGGGTCTCTCCCAGAGTGTTTCCATGATGCTGTTTGTACCACTGCTGCCGGGACACCGTGCACCAATGAGCTCAGTGCCGGGTCTTGCCGTGTCAATGTAAGTTGCAGTCTGAGTGCTGCCTCTATAAGAAGCTGCTTGAGGTGAAAGTCTCGCTCCCATTTTTGTTCTGGGACGAAACCCCTTACAAATCCTGCACCAGTTCGCTTGGTGCACTTCCCCCAGACACTTTAAACAAGCGTCATGGGGGTCGCCCGTTGGCATGAGCTTGCTGCAGGATTTGAACTCCTGGGACTTAGGCATGTAGGTCCCCCAAGGAGAACGTGGTCTGGGTGGAGGGTAATCCCCCCAGTCCAACAGCTAACTAACTACTAACTATAATAACTAAAAACTACGAAGTACAAACAGTCAAAATGCTGGGGAAACATGGAGAGCTTGCAAAACAAGACGCCACAGTTCCAATGACTGTCACTGGCGGTAAAAAGGAACTGAGGAGGTGCCAGGTTGGGAAGGTCATATATTGAGCGCCATGAAGGTGCCACTCCAGGGGGCTCCACAGCCAACCCAATGCGTGCTACTAAAGGAAAAACTGTCCAACTACTGTGCACACATACCTAATTGGAATCCATATGAGCAATCACTCTAAGAGGTATAAAAGTTTACAGGATTGAGCTCTAACTTCACTAAACTAACAAAATTGAATCCTTTCTTTGAAATATCAAAATTGTCAAGTAATCTGTTGTACAGTGTTGGAGCAAAGTCTGCATCATTTAAATCGATACATTATTGTAACTGGCTATGAGCTGCATCCACATTCATTTTTTGAATGGATTTAAATGCTTGCTGCCCAATTAATAACACTATGTAAACAAACCAAATAGCAAACAAACATTGAAGCACAAACTTGATCCTTCAGATATTTAACGATACACAGTACTGGAACATTAAATGTGTTATCTGAAGCGAGTTTTTACTAAAATACTAAGCTAATAAGGCAGAGTCAAAATACTGGAAAATTAGAATGTCATCAGGAATCAGATCACAATGTATCTTGTTTAATTAGTACCAGAAAAATTGTAATAAATTACCTTGATTTATTGTTGCTCACTTATTCTGCTTGCAATGTATTTTTAATTAAGATGTTGATGTTGCGCCTTATCATTGATAAAGATAAAAGATTTGTACAAGTATCAAGTTTCTAGTTTTAATGTATTTACACTTTTGCTGTATTGTAGAGGAAAACATTAATACAGAATAGTTATTAAAAAGACTTATTTTGTAATGCTCTCAAACCTTCAAAGTATATCGGGTAATTACATAGTTTACCTAACAAAATATGTGCTGGCATCTGGTAACTAAATACTAGCTTAGGCAGTCCATAGTAGAGGGGAAGTATTATGCCTCAAAACTGGGAGACCTCCTAGAGCTACCCAGTATAAAGGGAAAGTGGACCCTCTAAGTACGTCTACACTGCAGCTGAGTGTGCACATCCCAGCCCAGGTACACAGATGCATTAGCTCTGCTTGAGCTAGCATGCTAAAAATAGCATGCATGAACACTGCAGAATGAGCAGCTGCACTGGCTGGCCTCCCATGTGCAAGCCTGCCCGACCACATGGATCCGTACTCAGGTGGCTAGCCCATGCCACATTCTACACTTAATTTTTAGTGCACTAGCTTGAACAGGCTGGGAGGTACACTCCCAGCTGCAGTGTAATGATGCCCAAAGTAACACTGGCCTGAAGGTAACTATGGGTCTGATTCATAGGGAGCCTGTTGCAAGGAAGGGCCTTGAGCCTTGTCTGTGTCCTTTGGGCATGATATGTGAAGGCCCAGCAAATAAGACTGTAGTGAGGCGGCCTGGCTCCCAGCCGCCCCTGAGGAGGAAGAGCCCAGCTGGAGGCTGGACTGGGCGGAGCTAAAGAGCTCTGAGCCCGCCCCGCAAAGGGTCAGGCGCCAACCCGGAACTATAAAGGGGGGACCCTCAGAGCTCAGTTAAGCCCCAGCAACCAGAGCAAGCAGATGTCCCTCAGGGAGTTCGGGACTGGGAGACTCCTGCGACCCAGGATGGCCCGAGCTCCCCCACGCCTGCTACCCGGAAGAGCCACCGGAGCTCCCCCGCGCCTGCTACCCAGAAGAGCCGCCGGACCTACTACCCAGCCCCGGCCGTGACGAACCCATGCACCTGGACTCTGCAGAGGACGACCCCAGGATCCAGGTAGGCCCTGAGGGGGAGTCTGGAAGTAGCCTGGGGGCAGCTGACCCTAGCCTGGCTGCAGCACACCCAGAGCCAATGTCAGTGTGTTGCGGCCAGGATCCCCACTGACACAGCAGCAGGCTGTCTGCTGCTCTTAGGGCACCGGGCTGGGACGCAGAGGAGTGGGTGGGCCTGCGTCCCCCCTGCCACCCCACTCATGGGTGGCAGTCTCCCCCTTGCCCCGATGCTCAGGCTCAGGAGCCTGCGCCTACCTTACTGAACTGTTTGCTCAGCCCCTGCCTGAGGGCCTGAGCCCTGAAATGTTGCTTGTTGCCCTGCCTTGACCTAGGGCCTGGACTTAAATAGTGAACTGGTTGCTTAGTCCCTGCCTCAGGGTCTGAGCCCGGAACTGTCGTTTGTTGTGGTGTGTAGTGAGGCGGCCTGGCTCCCAGCCGACCCAGAGAAGGGCGCACCCCAAACAGCGGACGTCTACACGGACAATCATCTTGGGAATGGCCCTCCCTCAGGTACTTCAGACAGCACATAAATGTACACTGAATCCAGGAAGATGGACAAAACACAGCCTAAAATCTTTCTCCGGTTCTTTTACATCTAGTACAACCCCCAAGATCAGAGATGGTCTGAAAAACTGAACTGCCCAACAGTACAGAAATGTATCTAAAATGTCTAAACTACAACAACAAATAATTTACAGGAGCTTTTGGTGAAAACCAACAGAAGTTTTCCATGCTCTCACATAATAAAGGTTCCTAAGTTCAGAGCAAGACACGGCAAAGGATGTAACTGGGACTACATGACCTCTTATAACTTCACCTATGAACGTTTAGTGCATGCAGTCCCCACAGTCACTTTCTAGACAGATCCCAAACTACAGCAGTGCTGCAGGATGTGTGCATGTGCACCTCTCCCAACTGAGAATGTGCAGAGGTCACCTCAAAGTAGTATTATAACTTACATTTTCCCATATCATCCCAGATTTCCTCGGGTAGGTCAGAGTGTGTACAGGGACTGTAGGTTATTTCCTCTTATTGGCAAGTGATTTTCTTGTTGCCATCATTCTCTAAATCATCATCTAAGTCCACAAGTGTGTAATGTGATATTAGGAGATGGGATCTCATGCCTACTATTACATAAAATTCATTTTATGACTTGCATATTCATTTACAGTTTTTCAAAAGCATTGGTACTGATATAATGAGGTTGTTTGCCCTTAAAAGATTTAAGTATGGGAAATCTAGCTTCCTCTGTCTGAAGCATATATTGGCAACAGCACTGTATGTGTTTGTGTGGAATTACTGACTACCATCTGTCACTGCAGAAGATGGGTGCAAATGAGTAAAAGTTGATTCTGTATGATCCTGAGGTTGGTGGGGGTGGGAGAGATGTCACAATCATTCTGATGTGTCCATAATAATGGAGTGTATTTGTTTTTGTTTATTCATATTTTTCTCTCTATATAGGTCAGACATTTTATCTGTTTATTACACAGACATAAAATATTTTTTAATTGTGCACGAGAGTATTAAGAGCAGGGACACTGTTTAAAAATGATAGTGGACATGGATGTGGTACAGAAAGGAGAAAAATGTTTTAATTTTTATCAAATGTATATCAGTTTCCAAACTGTTCAGTTTATGTCCTCTTTTCTGGTAGTGCCCACAAGGTGCTAGGCGCTTTCCAGACACTCAAGAAGAGAAAGCATCTGCCCTGAGAAAATCACAGTCTGAGGACAGACAGAGGAAGAACAATGAAGGGTTTTTTTGTGATAGGTGGGGTGGGGGTGTTTTTTTCAAATCAAGTGAATGGAAACCGTTATTGAGGCTGAGTCACAGTACCCAAAAAATCCTTTCCGATACACTCAGAATCCTTCCCAGTAACACCATTAAACAAGTCAGAAAGAAGAGGAGAAAATTACCAGTTATCAGATTATGACAGAAAGCCAGAGCCTGGAATTAATTAGCCCTATCCCTGGAATGCTGATACTCACCCCTGCCTCTTTATTTATTCTTGTCCTCCCACCTAAATACCCTTTTACTCTTTCTTAATATGTCTTCTAGTTCTAGTCGCTCCCAAACCCAGATATCTCCAAAGCTCCGAAACGAATTTATTTTCCTGGCCTTCCGGCAATGGCCCTGATACACTTCAGAGGACTTTGTGTGCATCTCTCACTGTAACTGATAAAAAGGAGAAAAGCCTTCAAAAGGCTGGCAACTGATGGAAAATAAAGAGTTCAGAAATGTCAAAAATGTTAGTGGTGCTAAAGTGCAGGGAGGCAACTGAAAATAAATACAGCTGAATGCTAGAAAAAATACTTACTTCTGTTCTTTTAAGCTGTGCCTGGGAGGGTACAAATTGCCCCCTGCAAAGGATGCCCCTGGGTAACTGTTCCTTGTAATAGTAACAGGAAACATGAACTCGGGGAAGTATGAAATCAGACCTTGAGACAATGAGCACAAGCCACCTAGCAGAAATGACTCATCCAGCCCTTGGGACAGAGGAAACTAATCACTCCATAAATCAGCATCTTTTTCTAACTATCCAAGCAGTGGCACTTGGCACTGGTGAAAGCAGCTGTTCCCTATATCTTGCAGCTCTTTGGATAGTGCTGGGAGGCAGTAGTTAACAGAGCTGAGGGAGAAGACACTTGATGAAACATTTAGAAGGAAACAGTACAATAAATACTTAAAAGAATCAATTTGCCGTGGCATAAATAATAGACAATTGCATTAAAGTAATATTCCAATCTAATTCAGGTTCTTTTAGGCAAAGCAAGTTTTCTTTGCCCTTATGAACCACTGAACATTTTTCCTCATAGCGAACAGCTCACATTTACATAATTTATATGCCACTGAAGCAATTTTGTCATTAACAAGGCAAAGCCTAATACTTAATGGAAATCATAGAGCTAGTTTTCAACAAAACACATTTTTCCACATTGCAATTATATTTAAATAGTAAAATATGTAAACTAACTCTGAAAATTACTAGTGAGAAAACAATACATACTACTCAGCTTTAGTCATTTAATATACTCCATGGTGGTGTTTTTACTTGTTACCTACTACAAAATATCAAGCACTACGACGTGATTTAAAATGGTTTAATGAAGTCCAGTGTTTTTGTTAATTTTGCATCAAATTTGCTCACTTTACAAGTACAGAGATGTTATTCCTCCAATTGTCAGCTCTGCAAAGTCAAGCTGGGTTCTTTCTAGCTCATGCATCATCTCATACCTCACTCAGATAACGTGCACACATCATTACAATCTACCTGCACATGTAATAAATCTCAGATGTGTCAGGTTTACTGATTACTGAAGCTCAGTGCTCTTACAATAGACAAAAGGAACTATTGGGGCCATGGGCCTCTGGTTCAAGAGTGTGACATCAAGGAGGGTGTGTCCTGTTACATGCCACTTACTAGAAAGTTAGACATTAAGATGTATCATTAAAAATTAACAGTCTTGGAAAGCGTATCTAAAGTTCTTACAGGACAGACAGCAAGGGATTGAAATGTTGAAAGAACTGGACTTCTCCTGACTGGTCAGCATTATGTAATAGCCTTCATCTAGTGCTTTTCAGATTCAAAGTGCTTTACAAAAATAATAAATTCTTTTAACAATACTGGGAGATAGATAATTACCTACATTTTACAAGTGGGAACTGAGGGCAGAAGCCAAGCAGTTTGCCTGAACTGCAGAGAGAGTTATGTAAGTTCCTGGTTTCAGATCTGTACTCAGGATCAGTAAAGATAGCTCTGTAATGGACTGAGATACAAACCAAGTCTAAGTTGCAAGAGATGGATTCACTTCAATAACCAGACACTATGGCCCAGATCCTCAATGATATGTAAGTGGATATTTGAGGATCTGGGCCTACCTTCTTCATATGTGTCTAAACTCACAAAATCGTTCAACTGGGGACTATACTGCATATTTGTAATGAATTGGAATTGCTAAGCAAGCAGAAATATCAGACACACAAGACCTGGCTCATTTTCTTTCCTTCCATCCTTCCAAGAAAGTCTCCAGGAATGGAGCTGTCTTCACAGAGTAGGAAAGTTTAGCCACAGCAGGAGGTCACAGCTTTAGGAACTGAGGTTATGAACATTGCCTTAGCAACAGTCAGCATATATACCTTAACGATTTGATTGGACAGCTATCCTTAATATGACAACATTTACTGAGAGATTAGGCACAACTGTATACCCAATTTCACAGCCTCTCCAGATGTGAAAGTTGAAGTACCCAACTTTGTTCTGAGAAACTCAGAGCTTCGCATAAGAAAGAAAAGTCCTTTATTAAATTCCACCCTTTGCAGACTTGTTAGAATACTCTCCTCATCCTCGACAGTCTGAGGAAACTCCAGCCACTACAGCAGAAGTGAGAGGAATAGGAAATAAGCAATATAGCCCTTCTCTCAATAAAAAAAGTGATTCCTCGGTCAATCTTTCAGTCATTTTCATTATCAAAGTTTCTGCTAATGAGTGAACAAAATGGCCTTGAGAGGATAAACAGCAGCAACTGAAGCCTCGGAAACTTGCAAGAACGGTTAAGCAATAGACCCTGTCTGAACTTAGCTTCCACAAGGTTTTGCAATTTGTAAAGCCACATTTGGCAAGAGTGAATGCAACAAGTTAGGTGCAAAACAATCAAATTTTGTTATATCTGAAGGTTTCCGTATGCTGACAAGGACTTTTCAGAGCTACCCTTTGAGGCTGTAGGTACCAAGTTAACAGTGCTTGTGTGATACATTCACATGAGTGTTTGGAGCCAGGAAATAAACAGAATTAACAGCTGTATGTTGAAATGATTCTCTACAGCTGAGAATTTTTATCCCCTCTTCTTGGGTATTTGATTTCTGACTCATTTTGAGAAAACTTTTAAGGCGACATTATGGAGCAGGAACCTGCTTCTGCAATCTGCTCTATAACTAAGGAAAAAGAAGAGTTAAAAGTGGGGAGCTACCTCAGAGACCAAATCTTTGGTGAAATTTGATTAGGTCTTCTGCCTGGTGCCCATGTCATATAAGGATCAATGAAGCATCCAAATGGGGTACTATAGAGAAGAAAATTAGAAAGTTTGCAACCATGCTACTTCAGGCTCTGATCTTGTCAGTTCTCACAAATTAAAATGGGCAAGATATGAGCAGTATTTGGATAAGGAAAACTCAATTGTTTCAGGAAGATGTACTACTGACTCTTGAATTGGGTCAGCAATGAGCCTAAAACTCATTTTATGCTTGAGGGAAGTATACTGTTGGAGATATCAACTTTCTGATGCTACCATACTATACTAGGTATTTACCACTTTTGATAGTTAACTAATCTCATAGAACTTTTCATTAATTCCAGAGCCTTTAAACTGAGTAGAGGCGCATGTCTGTGTACCTGCAGAACCGTGGAGTTCAAACTGCTGACCAAAGCGGACATGATGGGCATTTTGGGACATCTCCTAGAGGCCAATTAGGGTGACAAACAAGTGCAGCATCTACACTGATGCTGTGTCACTAACTGTCACAAAAAGCCCTGCGCCTCTGACCATGGTGGCTTTATTTTGTTGGTGTAGCAGGGGAGTTACATCGGTGGGACGAGCATTTCAGTGTGTACACCTGCACTATTTTGTAGATGAAAGCTGATTTTTGTCGATAAAACTGTGCAGTGGAAGACAAGACCTTGGATCTCAAAGTGAGTGAGCAGGACTGCCAATTTAAAAAAAAACTACCTCCTTATGAAGATAATAAATCTGATAAAGAGTGATTGACACAAATACAAAACCCCACAATGGCATTTTTACTATGTAAATTTTCAGCATTTCTGGAACAAATGGGTTGTAGTTTCTATAATGCTGGCTTTGTCCAATAAGATTAAATTTATATTAGCCAGCTGGTCAGCACACTCATAGCACTAAAATGCTAAATGTACATAAAGATAGCATTATTAAATGCAAGCTTAAAAAATTGGGAATAAAATCAATACATTCACACAACAGATTAGACAATCAGCAAAACGCAAGTTTTTGTTTTTCCTTTTCTTTTAAATAGCAGCCAACTTCTTAGGAACAGGAAAAGTTCAAAGACTCAAAATATCTGCAAAGATCCAGGAACTGACAAGAGACTTTTACATTCAAACACTGACCTACTTCCTAATATAGTGTTCTCCATAGCTCTAGAACACGCAATGCTTTTTTCAGTAAACTGAAATGCTGTGTCATATGTTTCTGTAGACGAATAAAATGCTGACAGGCACTGCAATAAATGGAGCCATGGCTATCTTTCCTCCTATAAAAGCCTTTTGACCAGTGGTATTGCATTATGCATTAGGATACGTTAATATGTTATGAATGGGACTTTTCTGCACATTCACTGTCATGAGCAGGAGTGTAAGACCAAAGTGCCTATAACCGCTTTTATAAAGACTTTATCCCGCAAAAAATAAAAATCTTAAGCTCTTAGATCAGAATAGTATTCAAACCTTTTAAAAAAGATCTGACTGGATAACAAATGTCTTTACTGTAACTCATGGAGGATGGGCCAATCTTCCTCCATTCACAGCATTCTTCAAATCATTTTACCTTAACCCTCAAGTACTATGCCCTTAAAATGACTGGGGTTTATTACAATTGATAACAATGTATATTTAAGCAGCAAAGAATCCTGTGGCACCTTATAGACTAACAGACGTAAGGTAGACGTCTGTTAGTCTATAAGGTGCCACAGGATTCTTTGCTGCTTTTACAGATCCAGACTAACACGGCTACCCTCTGATACTTGACACAATGTATATTTAAGCAGTGGCTTATGTTATCAGTACAACAATTATATCTCAAGAATTGATCTTGATTATTTATACCTCAGGTATTATTCTGGCCAGAAAACCTAAATTCTCCCACATTTTAACTGCAACTTTAATGCTAATCAATTGGACAAGTAGTGGGCATAACTACCAACTTAGCTGTGACATGAATATATCAAGGCTATAGACGCAACTCAGAACCATACAAATTAAAATGTCAGCATTCACATTTAAGTGAAGTAGCCCCGCTTGTATATATGATACATTTTACTTTATCAGCTCCGCTTAACATAAGTGCTCCGAAAGCATATCTATGTGTTACATCATAACTGATTTTTAGTCTTCTAATAGGATTTTTCATTCATGTAAATGAGAGAGACTCTTTATTTTTGGTAACAGAGAACAATTTCTTAGCAGTGTTACAACATGAGAAGCTTTCTGAAATTATATACAATCAGAATCCATGGAGATCAGTATATTAATTTACTTTAATTACTGGGCCAAACTCATGTATATACAATATATGAAATCTACTGATATGTGAACTTTACTGATTGTTGCAAAGGTGAAATAATCCTTCATGGATATATTAATTACATTAAAGGTGAAACTATTCTGTAATATGTTAAAATATTTCTGTAAATATTTGAAATGTACAGTAACACTGATATTATGAGGCTTAATTTCTGTAATCTGAGACACTTTTGTAAGAAAACTGAATATGTTTAAAGTTGCCAAATATTCAGTAATGGCTGCACCTGATCAAATGGGGCTTGTCAAAAAATTTCCTACTGCCAATTCATTTTTTACTTTGTACACTTGATAAAACAAAGTTAAAGGGCAGTTAGTAAGGAGACACAGCAAAGCTCTATTAATAAATCTGTCATGTTCTAAAAATATATTCTATGCAAAATAGTTTTGCTATATTTTCTCAAATTTCATGTAGGTACCTTGTTAGAAAACAAACTCTGCATACATTACTTAAATAGTAACATAAAATAAACATTTACTAAATGTCACTAAAAATTTTAAGTTTCTGGAAGCTGTATGTAACAATATTTCCTCCTATACCTTAATATTCCCCAATAATGCACATAAATTCAATAGTCTTACAAATTAAAAATGAGGGCCAAAATGCAATACACAAATTCCAGCTAATTTCCTTCATAGCTAGATAAGGAGGTGCACAAATACATTGTTTGATCAGTACATATTAAGAATGAACACTTATTTACCCTACAGTATCAGCGGTTCTTTGTGATGTGTTGTCCATGCAGATTTCACTGTAGGTGTTCATGCATACAAGGCACGCAAGATTAGATTCTTCTGAACAGCGGTGTCCTTTGGGGCTGCACATGCACCCTATTGGCCCTCATGACCTTCAGAGTTACTGTTTCCCAGGATAGAAATCCCCATCCTTAAGTATGGCCCACATTCTTTGTTCCATATTAACTCATATTATTTGCTTGCGCCCAATATACCAAGCACTGTAGATCCCTCTAGTGACCTGTCCCTCTTCATTACTTACCACTCCCCCAATTTGTGTCTCATCTACAAACTCTATGGTTTTTTAAGTCATTGATAAAGATGCTAAATAACATAGGACAAAGAACTGAGCCCTGCGGGACCCAATTGGAAATACCCATTCTAAGACAACTCTGCATTTACAAATACATTTAGAGACCTATCATTTATAATTTTTTAAATCCATTTAATGTGTGTCATGTTAATTTTATATTGTTCTAGTTTTTCTAACCAAAAGGTTGTGCAGTACCAAGTCAAATGCCTCACAGAACTCTAAGTATATTACAGCAACACTATTACCTTTACAGTACTAAAACAAAACTTGTAACCTCAAGAAAAAAATAAAACTAATTAGTTTGATGGGATCTATTTTCCATAAACCTATGCTGATTTGCATTAATTACATTACCCACCTTTAGTTCTTTATTAATCAAGACCTGCAACAGCCACTCCATTATCTTGCCTAGGATCAATGTCAGGCTGACAGGCCTATAATTACGTGGGTCATCCCATCTACTCTCTTTTAAAAATGGGCTCAACATTAGCTTTCTTTCAGTCTTCTGGAATTTCCCCAGTGCTCAGACTTATTGAAAAATCGACATTAAGAGTCCAGCAAGCTCCTCAGGCAGCTCTTTTAAAACTCATGGATGCAAGTTAACTGCACCTGCTGATTTAAAAATGTCTGACTTTAGTAGCTTCTTTAACATCCTCCAGAGATACTAATGGAATGGAAAGAGTGTTAATATATGATGAAACGATCACAGCTGTTTTTCCCTCAAACACAGAACAGAAATATTTATTGACTACTTCTGCCTCTTAAGCATTATTATTGATAATTCTATTATTTCCATCTAGTAATGGACAAACACCATTGTCAGGATTCTTTTGGTTCCCAATATATTTTTAAAAATCCCTTATTGTCCTTACCTCTGTCAACCAAAAAAAATTTTCTTTTGTCCTTTGGCTTCCCTACAATTCCTAACTTCAGATTTAGATTCATTATCAGCTTCTCCATTCTTCCATTTGTTATATATTTTATTTTTTCAAGCTGCCTTCACTTCCTCTCTAAACCAGATTGTGTTTTTTTATCCAGCAGACCCTTCTTCCTCAATTGTGGCATCTTGGGCATCGCATAAGGCATTCTTAAATGATTCCACGCCGATAACAGGCTCTGCTTGATAACTTTTAAAAACGGTATGGACCGATGCACGTTCGTTTTCATTATCTGAGTCAGATGCCACCAGCAGAAGACTGATTTTCTTTTTTGGTGGTTCAAGTTCTGCAGTTTCCACATCGGAGTGGTGCTCTTTTAAGACTTCTGATAGCATGTTCCACGCCTCCTCCCTCTCCAATTTTGGAAGGCACTTCAGATTCTTAAACCTTGGGTCGAGTGCTGTAGTTATCTTTAGAAATCTCACATTGGTACTTTTTGTGTTTTGTCAAATCTGCAGTGAAAGTATTCTTAAAATGAACACCACATGCTGGATCATCACCCGAGACTGCAATAACACAAAATATATGGCAGAATGTGGGTAAAACAGCAGGAGACATGCAATTCTCCCACAAGGAGTTCAATCACAAATTTAATTAACACTTTTTTTTAAACGAGCATCATCAGCACAGAAACATGTCCTCTGGAATGGTGGCCAACGCATGAAAGGAGCATATGAAAGTTTAGCATATCTGGCATTTAAATACCTTGCAATGCCAGCTACAAAAGTGCCATATAAATGCCTATTCTCACTTTCAGGTGACCCTGTAAATAATAAGTAAGACTGAGTGGAACAGTAGACTCTAAAGTTTTACATTGTTTTATTTTTGAGTGTAGTTATTTTTTGTAGATAATTCTACATTTGTAAGTTCAACTTTCATGATAAAGATATTGCACTAAAGTACTTGTATTAGGTGAATTGAAAAATACTATTTTTTTTACAGTGCAAATATTTGTAAATATAAAGTTAGCACTGTACATGTTGTATTCTGTACTGTAACAGAAATCAATATATTTGAAAAAGTAGAAAATATCCAAAAATATTTAAATAAATGGTATTCTATTATTGTTTAACAGTGCGAGTAATCTTTTTAATTGCACGATTAATTGCAATTAATTTTTTTAATCACAATTGCGATTTATTTTTTTAATCACCTAACATCCCTAATATTTTTTTTATCCATGCAAGGCTGTATCCACTAGTTTAATGATGACAAAATTTCTCCGGGAAGGGAGACTATCTTGTTCATCCTATCACTGTTGGGCAGTAAATTAATCTCACCCCCTCTAATCTCAATGCTGACAAATAACCTGAAAACTTCAGAAGATTGTTACCCAGCGGTACACTTATCTTGAAGTTCTCGCATGATGTCCATCACAGCATGAAACTTTTCTGGAGGACGTATGGTCTTCCCAGTTTGGAATCTAACACTGCCCGTATGAATTTGATGTTTTATGTTGGAGTCCGTATGGATTTATCATTGTTGACCCTGAGGCCCAAAGAGGTCCAGGGTCTTATGAATCAAGTCCATGACCTGTTGCAGGGCAGAGCCCCAGATAAGCGAGCGGTGCAGATAACAGTATACCTGGACTCCTGGACTTCTTAAGTAGGTAGCCGTTACAAGGAAAACCTTGGTAAACACTGTTGGGACCATGGATATGCCAAAGGGGAGGACCCTTTAGTGGTAGTGAATGTTCTTACCAAAAACTGAATGTATCTTGTGTGTGCTGGACGCACTGAAATGTGGAAATAGATGTCCTACGGTTGAGAGTTGTAGACCAGTCCACAGGATTCAAAGAGGGGATGACAGAAGGTAGGATGACTATTCTGAATTTGACATGATGGATGAAGGCATTGTGATGCTGAAGATCCAGGATGGATATGCATTCCCCTTTCTTCTTTGTGGCTAAGCAATACTGGGAGTAGAACACCCCCACCACACACACAAACTGGAGAAAAGTAGACTTTTTGTTTGAAAAATATCTTGTGAGAACAGTCTCTGAAGAAGGGAGGGGAGAGAGATGGAACAGCCTGAAACTGGATGGGATACTCCTTGATCACAATCATAAGAACCCACTGGTCCAAGGTACTTTGATGGTATAGTAAAACTGTAAAATATATGCTAGATCATAAATGAGCAGGTATGACAACAAAACATAAGAACGGCCATACCGGGTCAGACCAAAGGTCCATCTAGTCCAGTATCTGTCTACCGACAGCGGTCAATGCCAGATGCCCCAGAGGGAGCGAACCTAACAGGCAATGATCAAGTGATCTCTCCTGCCATCCATCTCCATCCTCTGACAAACAGAGGCTAGAGACACCATTCATTACTCATCCTGGCTTATAGCCATTTATGGACTTAACCTCTATGAATTTATCCAGTTCTCTTTTAAATGCTGTTATAGTCCTAGCCTTCACAACCTCCTCAGGTAAGGAGTTCCACAAGTTGACTGCACTGCTTGAATAACTTCCTTTTATTTGTTTTAAACCTGCTGCCTATTAATTTCATTTGGTGACCACTAGTTCTTGTATTATGGGAATAAGTAAGTAACTTTCCCTTATCCACTTTCTCCACATCACTCATGATTTTTATACCTCTATCATGTCCCCCCTTAGTCTCCTCTTTTCCAAGCTGAAGAGTCCTAGCCTCTTTAATCTTTCCTCATATGGGACTCTCTCCAAACCCCTAATCATTTTAGTTGCCCTTTTCTGAACCTTTTCTAGTGCCAGTATATCTTTTTTGAGGTGAGGAGACCACATCTGGTACACAGTATTCGAGATGTGGGCGTACCATGGATTTATATAAGGGCAATAATATATTCTCTCTGTCACAGTAAGGAAAGGGAGGGAGCTTTTTCTCCCTCGCTAGACAAAACAGAAGCAACTGGAGTATGAGTGCTCACCAGTAACTGAGATCAAACCTAAAAAATAAAAAGGTGTGGAGGGTTTCTTCCCAGCTACATAAAAGTATTTAAAATAATGTCAATATGAATTCTGAATAAATAGATTTTTGAACACATGTACCATTTTTGTTCTGTGTTTATATAATGACTAGCACAATAGGGCTCTAGATCATGACAAGGGCTCTGAGATGCAACAGTAATACGAATAATAAATAATTTTAATATGCTTCTTAAAAATTGCTTATAAAAAGTTCCCTCTGTGAAATTCTAAGTAAAAATTTGACAAAGTGTGTGTTATGTCCACCCCTAGAGAGTAGCCCAATAGGTAACAGCACTATTACCACCATCCAATGGACTTAATCCTTTAGCTCAAGTGCTAGTGATCTGTGCTGTAGATCTCAAGGTTCTGGGTTCAAGCTGCAACAGCAACCCATATAGGAAACTACTAATTAAAAAAAAATATTCAAATCACCTAGACTGGGAAAACACTGACTGCTAATGGCACACGTCATGTGTTAAGGAAGGACAATTTAATCTTGTACACCTCTACCTCGATACGTGACCCGATATAACACGAATTTGGATATAATGCAGTAAAGCAGTGCTCCAGGCGGGGCTGCGCACTTCGGTGGATCAAAGCAAGTTTGATATAGCGCAATTTCACCATAACGCGATAAGTTTTTTTGGCTCCTGAAGACTGCATTATATTGACGTAGAAGTGTAGTTAAGGCACAGGACATGACCCCAGGTGATCTAGGTTCAAGAGTGGATTTTTTTCTAAAAGAGATGCCCTAGGAATTATTTTGGGGAAAGTTCTACACTCTGTACTATATAGAAGGTCAGACAGATGATCACAATGGTCCATTATGGCCTCAGAATCTATGAATCTCTAGCTCTGATTCAGTTCTTTATTTGACTTTGGACATGCGTTTAAAAAAAGAATTAAACATGTCTACCTCACCAGGCGTTGTCACAATTAATTTATCAATATTTGCAAAGCACTTTCAGCTCCTGAGATTGAATGCCCTATTAGAAGCAGAGAACACTGTATATTAATGCACCACCATCATTGGGACACAGTACTCTTTCCCAAGCAACTCTACTGCTTTTCTTAACAGTCTGTTTTCATAAGCAGAGCTGTGGAACTATCATCATGAGTGGCTCAACGTGATCACAGGTATATGGCTGCTCATGTAAAAAAGGAGGAAAAATATTCTTGTGACACAGTACGGAATAACAGGAGACAGCGAATCCTCCACTCATACCAACCCAATGAAGTATCCAGATTCATGGTCTGAAATAGTGAAGAGTAGTCTTGACATTTACTCTTGGTTGAGAGGGAATTCAACACACACATCCCTTCAGCAAGAAGGAAGATGTATTTGCTCACACTTCACAAATAATATTTCAGTCACACAGCTAACAAGCAAAAACACTAAAACTATGACCTTTGAAATCCACAATAGAATAAACCTAATTTAACAGCTACTAAAGAGGAAGAAACATAAAATGAGGCTTACTGTCAAAGAGGCAATATTATAGAATCTATTATAATAAATGGCCAATCGAATCCCCTTGATGTCACTGTTACATGCTGCTAAACAGACAGTTTAATCCTAGATTTACTTTTATTCCAAATAATTGGAAGAAAGCGCTTGATAACTGTCTTGGGGTTTTGGCAGGAATCAAGTGAGACCCAGGTAAGGTATTCATAGTTAAAATGATTATTCTGTTGTCTATTTCAAATAGAAAGTGAAGCTATTTTATCTGGTGAGATCATGCACATGTACAATAGGTGTCAAGTTAAATTTAAATTAGACAATGAAATTAATGAAAATCTGAACGACCTGATTTGAACAGTAGTTAAAGTATCTTGTAATTTAGGTCCTCATATAAAAAAATAATTGATTTTGAAAAAAGTAGACCTTGTATCTAGACAAAAACATTCAAATTTAGATTGGTTTTAGAAACAGGAAATTAGAGTTAGCACTGAACAGTTTTTATTTATCACCATGAAAGAATAATTTCACATTTTATTAGCCTCAATATATTTTCTTTAAAATGTCCCTAGCATAATTCTTTTGTCCAATTAATGGCATTAAAACTAGAGGAAAATTGTCAAATTATCGAAATGTAGGATTGGAAGGGACCTCGATAGGTTATCTAGTTCAGTCCCCTGCACCTAGGCAGGGCTAAGTATTACCTAAACCATTCCTGACAGGTGTTTGTCTAAACTGTTCATAAAAAAAATCCAATGACAAAGATTCCACAATCTCCCCGGATAATTTGTGCCAACACTTAACTAGTCTTACAGTTAGGAAATTTTTCCTGGTGTCTAACCTAAATCTCCCTTGCTACAATTTAAACCCATTACTTCTTGCCCTGCCCTCATCCTCCATTCATAATACCTTTTAAGTACAAGACGACTGTTATGTCACCACTCAGTGTTCTCTTCTCCAGACTAAACAAACCATTTTTTCCCACTCTTTCCTTATGTAGAAAACATGACCTATCTTTAATCGTGTTTGTTGCTCTCCTCTGGACTTTCTCCTATTTAGCCACATCTTTCCCCGAAGTATGGTGCCTAGAACTGGACAAAAGTACTCCAGTTGAGATCTTTTTAGAGTTGAACAGAAGGAAGAATAACTACTTATAACACTCCTACCAGTACATCCCAGAGTGATGTTCACTTTTTTGCCACAGAGCTGCACTCTTAATTTCTGATCCACCATCAACCCAGATCCTTTTCCGCAGTACTCCTTCTTAGGCAGTCATTTCCTGTTTTGTATTTGTGCAACCGATTATTCCTTCCTTAGTATAGTACTTTGGCATTTGTCCTTATTGAATTCCACCCTATTTATTTCAGACTATTTCTCCATTTTTTTAAGGTCATTTTGAATTCTAACTCCGTCCTCTAGAGTGCTCACAACCCCTCCCATCTGCAAGCTTTGAATATACTCAATATCATTATCCAAATCATTTGGAAGATATTGAACATAACTGGACATAAGATAGATCCATGCGGGACTCCACTCAATACATCTGTCCAGGTTGACAGTGAACCACTGATCAGATGGTTACTTTGAGCACAGTTTTCCAAACACTTGTGCACCCACCTTATAGTAAGTTCGTCCAGGCTATATTTCCCCCGTTTGTTTATGAGACGTTCATGTAATACAGTATCAAAAGTCTTACTAAACTAATATCACATCTGCTGCTTCCCCTCTATCCACAAGGCTTGTTACCCTGTCAAAGAAGGATATCGGATTCATTAGATGTGATTTGTTCTTAGCAAATCCATGGGATTGTTACTTATCACTTTATCTTGCAGGTGATTACAAATTGATTGTTTATTTGCTCCATTATCTTTCTGGGTTCTAAAATTAAGCTGACTAGTCTATACTTCCCTGGGCTGTCCTTATTCCCCTCTTTATAGATAGGTACTATATTTGTCCTTTTCCAGTCCTCTGGGTTGTTTCCTGTCCTCCATGTATTCTCAAAGATAAGCACTAATGGCTTCAAGATCTCTTCGGCCAACTACTTAAATATTCTAGGATGTATTTATTCAGGGCCTGCTGACATGAAGACATCTAACTTGTTTAAGTAATTTTTAACTTGTTATATAAATATTTTAGCCTCAGATCCTACCCCATTTATTCATATGTTCACTATGTTAGCCATCCGATCACTGTAAACTTTTTTTGGTAAAAAATAAAACAAAAAAGGCACTTAATACTTCAATCATTACCATAGTTTCTGTTATTGTCTTTCCCACCTCATCAAATAATGGGCCGACCCCATCCTTGGTTCTTGCTCCTCATGTATTTGTAAAATATTTTCTTGTTACTTTGTATGTCCCTAGCTAGTTTAATCTAATTTGTACCTTAGTCTTTCCAATTTTAGTCTGCATGATTACGGAGGGGAGGGGGAAGATGTATCAATCTAGAAACAGCAGCTTTGGTAAAACAGTGATTAAAGTAAACCACTTAGCGACCTGACTTAATTTAATCTGAACTTGTTTTTTTTTTGGCTTGGTCTGTAACTTCTCGTGGACCATTCGCCAGATTGGACATTAGGAAAAACTTCTTAACTGGCAGGGTGATTAAACACTGGAATAAATTACCTAGGGAGGTTGTGGAATCTCCATCATTGGGGATTTTTAAGAGCAGGTTGGACAAACACCTTTCAGGAATGGTCTAGAATGATAATACTTAGTCCTGCTATGAGTACAGGGGACTGGACTAGATGACCTCTCAAAGTCCCTTCCAGTCCTATTATTCTATGCACACTTTAAGCATTGATTCTCTCTCACTAGATTTCATTGCTCTTTCTTCTCCCATCTCTATGAATTTTTCAAGTTATTCCCATTTGGTTATAAGGGAAAGGAGGAATATGGAAAGCTAGGATTGACTCATTTGTACCTTGAATTCAGAGCTTCATACATGATTTTTTTTTAATTCATTCAAGTGGAATGTCTATAAAACTTCAGACATGTAGTTTACAGCCATTAGACCATATCAAGTCATTTTTCCACACTTAAGAAAAGTTGCACAGCCTAAACTTTGTGCTACAAAACAACTGTGTAACTTTGAGCAAAATAATACAAACTTGTTGATTTTGCAGGTGGTGAAGGAATTGACCTTCATACTTCCCTCACTGACATATTTCCTTATTATGACCCAGTCATTTACAGAATGCTATCTTATACCTAACACCAAATCCTAAACACATAACTAACTTTATATTAAAAATTACTATTCCTTTAGTAGTTTACCAGTGAGTATAAAATGTCCAACTCTAGAGGCTCTATCACCAAACTGAAGTATTTATGGTCTTCTGGGTCATATAAGCCCTCAAACACTAAGGATGGGGATTGTAGCTGCTAGTGACAGCTTGACCTGCTTACAGGGCCCTCACACATATCCCAGAATTGCAGAAATACTTAGGCTGAGAATAACTCATGCAGATGAGATATTTTCCATCTAAAATGGCTCCCTACACGGAACTTGTTCATCCTACCCCTCCAAAATGCAACTTAAAAGGAGCTACTCCAACCCTAGCACAATTCTAGAATTGGCGAAGCTCTTGTTATGCAGCTCAGACAGAGGAAAAAGCAGCCATATGCCATGAATAAGGCTGCAATTCTGTCAAGGAGGTCGTGGAAGTCATGGATTCTGTGACTTTCCACAACCTCCATGACTTTTGCAGCTGCAATGTCCGGTGCAGCTGATCCCAGAGCCGCCCAAGCTGCTTGGGTGCCCCGCAGCCTGCTCCACCAGCCGCTGCTGGAGCGGCCCTGAGGCTAGCCCTGGTTGGCCCCAAGGAGCGCCAGAGCAGCGGTCCCAGGGGCAGTCTCAGGGACCACCCAAGCAGTGGTTGCAAGGGCAGCACCGAGGCCAGCTGCTTGGGCGGCTGATCCAGGGGAAGCACCCAAGCAGCGGTCCTGGTGCGGCTGGCCCCGGGGAGTAGCGGTCGCTGGGGGCAGTCATTCCCCGCGGCCAGTGCAGAGTTTATTCATCAGCTCCAGGGCCTCCCAGAGCAGCAGCACCCAGGGACTTCTAAGTTTTAGTCAGGGATATTTATATATTAAAAATCATGGACAGGTCACAGGCCATGAATTTTTGTTTATTGCCCACGACCTGTCCATGACTTTTACTAAAAATACCCGTGACAAAATCTTAGCCTTAGCCATGAATAAACAAGAAATGATTGGCTGTTGGCGCACGTCGCCTACCCATGATACCAAGGAGGGTGTTTATGGTTGGCTACATTGGTGCACGTGGGCAGAAGGGAAGGAAAGGGTATGTTTTCCCTCACATCAGTTGTTTTGTTTAAGGGAATTAAGAGGAAATTCTCTTGCCAAACAGGAAGGGTTTACAATACGGTGACTTTTTAACTATTTGAACATTCTAATTAGTAAGAGAAACCGGTACAAGATTTTTTTTCAGGATCAGTACTGTTATATTGCTTTACCCATTTCTATTGGCATTTGTTTGAAATATATGAACATACAGTAACCAAGAGAGCAATGTTTTTCAGTATAACAAATATTCTAGTCATTTATGTTTCATCACTGATACTTAAGAAAACAAAAAAGAATCCAAATAATCGAATTCTGGCATCAAACCTGCTTAAACACACTGAAAAAACCCCAACATTTTGCCTAGTTTCTTTCCTTATACCATATCTGTTTACAAAGTCTACATAACTGTATTTTGGGATATTCAGTTTCATTTTGTTTCTTGAAATAAATGCTTCAACGTTTATCTTTAAAAGAAATATCAATTCAAGCAGCAGCCCAAAAGTAACAAACCAGTGTACACACATTAAAGGAGAAAAGGTTTTGCAAGGAAACATTTCAGTTTCCAGATTTTGGAGATTTATTATAGAGAATAACAAAGTTTTAGCAGTATAAAAATTATGGTAACAATATCCATTTGGTTTGTTAATCCAGCAAACTCCTAAACAATGAATATGTTTACCTGATGCATGAGCTAGTGATACCATCAGCTGAGAATCTGATGACTCTGAATACTGTCACTGTTTGTTGACACCATTAAGCCTACTGCCCTATGTAGCAGCTACTGACTAGTTGATCCACACTAAACCTGAAAAATGCTAACTATATTATTCCAAATTAGCATATTTTCCTAAATGATCAGGCGTACCAACTCAGCCCCAAACATACAAGAGTTTCATGTAATTTTAAATCAGTCTTCAAGCTGCAGTATCCAGGGCAGTATAAATTCACCACGTAACCTGGCTTGCACAATTTCTCTTTTGATAGACTATCTGTGTCTTACTTACAGAACTCCATGTGTATAGTACATCAGTGATGTCTAACCTATGGCCCTTAAGGGTGACTGTGGTAAGAAGAAAATTTATATTTGGTGTGTGATTTTTTGTGGTTAATATTTTATTCATTTTAACAAACAAATGATAAACTTACAGATTGTATATGATACCAAATACCTCACAGTTAATAGAATATCCAATAAAATTATGTAATTATACAACTTTACAACTTTTCAAAGCTGCAAACCCAGACTACACAAAATTGGACAATATTATACAGACGTACCATGTCAGGGTGAGGTAGCAATAATAATAAAAAATAATAGAAGACATACATAAATAGGGAAAAAAGACAGGAGGGAGAAAAGCAGAGAGTTCAGATGGAGTGGAAGCCTGGCATTTTTTGATATATCGCAGCATTCTTTAGCCAAATATACCAAGAAATGGGGTCCAAATTTCCTCAAATTCATAAAATTGCTCTCTATGTTTATAAGATTTACTTTGATTTTTAAAAAGAAATCTCTGAATCAACCCCATCAGTCTCCTAGTGCTTCCCTGGCAGCAGTGCTGACATGAGCTAGAAGCAGTTCTGGGAAGCTGGTCTCTTTTCCCTGGGGCAGCTCCCCCACTGGCCACCTGCCGGATTAGAGGGAAGGGAGAAAACAGCTGCTGTGGCAGCTCCATCATATGCTGACCTGTCAAACAGATATACCCTAGGGGGTTCCTACTATCTTGCACCTGGGAGCTAGCTTTCCCCATGATGGAGGGGCTTTAACTAGTGCACTAAAAATGGCTGTGTGGACACTGAACCTCTGGCAGAGATTAGGACTTGCCAATGCCACCCAATCTTACTTAGATTGTAAGATCTTTGGGGCATGAACCATTCTTTTGTTGTCTTTGTACAGCGCCCCTAGTACAACAGGATCCTGTCCCATGACTAGGGCTCCTAGATGCTACAATAATACAAATAATAATTCCACATCAGCCATTATGCAGCATATAATAAAGACAGGTGTCAAAGTTAAAAAAATCAAAAGCTGATAGTAAAAATTCTCTCTCATTTACAAGCAAAAGGTTTTCACTTTCCCAGTTGCCCCTTATTTTGTTTCCTCAGTACTGTTCAATATTAACCAATAACACTAATTACTTGAGTCCTCCATGTTCTTTTTGTCTCATAGCCAGCTATGCTGTATTTTTGCTAGATGACAGATTATGCTTCTTTGTGGATGAGTTCATTACTGCCTACCTATTCACCTACTCAAACATTGCCTAGTTTGCCTTTCTAATGTTGCCTTTGTGACTTACATTTAAAATTTTAAAAAATCATTTTGAATTAAAAACTTGAAATCCACAATGCTAAAAACAGCAACAATTTAAAACACCACAATTAACGATTTTTATATGTATGATGTTCTTTACCCTTCCAATATGTTAAGAGTAAATTTGTTTACTATCAACTGTTATTGCAACTGTACTCATCAATAACTTAAAATAATCTAAGGCAAGGTTTTAAGAGAATGTTGTACCATAATGCCTCTAGCAACACAATATCCAAATCCTTCCTTCCCCCCACCTTCTCTCTTCCCTTCTCCAATATAATCCCCTTCACAAAGACCCACCTCCTTGTTAGGAGACTCTTAATGAGGTTATGGCTACAGCAATCCACTCATTTGTCATCCCCAGACTGGATTGTTGTAATTCAGTTTATTCGGTGCTCAATGTAGAAGCAATTCTAGAGGTTCCAGTTTATGCAAACTGCCAGCCTGACTCCTCCTCATTGGAACATGCCTCAGTAACCTCATGCTCTGCGCTCTCTGCTGGGTCCCAGTATTATCCAATTTTCTAGTTTAAGGGTTTGGGTCCCTATTTTCAGAGCCAACAATGAATCAGGATCCAGCCGCATGAATGACTGTTTCTCTGTCCATGACCCCTTAAAGTAACTATGCTCCTTCAGAAAAATGTAGCCAACGAAACTAGGACAAAGCATCTGAGAGCAAAAGAAAAAGTGTCTCAAAGAAGAGAGCTTGGCTGTGGAATGACATTATTCAATTAAACTAAAATGTCTGGTCAACTTCAGAACATGATAAAAGCCCATCCTTTATGATACAACTTTTCTATCAAAAGTAGAAGGCTACATTTTCTATTTAAAAACAGTATACTCAAAACAGCCCCCCAGAATCTGAAAAAGGTGAAAAACAAAAACCCAGTATTCCATTAAATCTACATTGGATCTCACTATTCAGATTACCAGGAAACCATTTAGATGCTATGACAGTGGTTATGATAGAAAACCCTTAATACAGAGATGGAAGCTGGTCTAGACCCCAGGATGAATCTGGGGCATCATCTTATGTATATAGAAAGCATAAATATAGGAGATAAACAGTGATCAAATATTTTATTCAAGTAGATTCTGGTAGATTCTAAAAGTTGGGTTTATCTAAAGTTATAACATAATAAAGGAAGAATCAACAAACTCCAGCTTGAAAAACGTATTTCTCCTGTAGTTAAAATACATCAGGTAGTTCAACATCTCTGTTCAGGGATGCATGTGTGTGTGGGTATCAGGAGAGTTAATGGCATATTTCAGTGTAAACGGTGAACACAGGGCAGTTGAGACATTCTAAAAGGCAGCTCATCTATGACCTTATTTCAAACTAACAGTTGATTAATTTAGCTGATTTAACAGCACAGCAATAAGAACATGGATAATTTCCTGCTTTCTCTTAAACAGCAGAAATATTTGACAGCTAGCTACAGAATTAATCAGATTTTTAAATGTTCCAACTTGGAGCATAACACGTGCAAGAGACTATAAAGTAGCTTTCCCCTCCACTTTTAGAACACAAGAAACCAGTCACCTCTGGATATTTAAGTTTTTCTTTATTTTGTCAATCACTGTACAAATACAAATATCACCAAATGAATCAAAGGGATATTTTTATTTAAAAGAAAGTCACCTCTCTCATGGCTGCAGAACCTACAGTAGTTCAAAGAGCCCAAATAAAATTGCTTATCGTATATAAGATTTGTAAAACAGCATCTTAAATTTCATTGAGATCGTCATTTGGTACCTGAAAGGCATTGGATTGGTCATTGGTAAGAACTGATACAATAAGTGGGAAAAGTATTTAGTCGGAATAGATATAACACCCTGATAATATTTGGTGCAAACAGAAATATCTGTCATGTCTAATATAAGTTTATGAACTGTAATCATATCAGTGGAAACTGCAAAAAACAGATTTAATCATGGATTATTTGTGAAGTACGTTTGAAATTTTTCATGACAAAGCTTCTCCAATTGGTTTAAATGGTTCAGGACCATGTTAATACAGCGAGACTTCAGTATCTTATTTTCTAATAGGACAAACAAAACAGCCTGATTGGGAATGCTCATCCACAGAACAATCCTGCACTTGCAAGGGAATGTATATGGCCACTTTCTAGGACTTTTCCATCTTTAATTTCTAATACTTGCTTACTAAAATATATTCACTAAAATACATTTTTTTTGACATAAAGCTTTCTATAGACTGTTTCTATACAGTTACATGAACATTTGCTTTCAAACCTATTTTTTTGCTATTATTGGCAGGCATGATCTATTTCAACTTATTGAGATAATTATGTTTAATATTACAAATATGAAATACAGATTTGTATAATATTTTCTTATAACAAAAGGTTACTGTAGGCTTTTTCCATCTATACACACATTTTAAACAATTGTACTGAAAAACTATTTTAAAAAAGAAAATAGGAAACTATTTAAATTGAGTCATTTAAAATATTTTAAAAAAATATTAAAATAGCAATAGATTAATGTATATGCATATTTTCTATACATTAATCACCATAGTTTCCATACAGATTATCGGTGTTTTCAATGATTAGTAGATAATTCTGGATTGTTTAGTGTCAACCTTACCTACTCACATTATTTTCAAATTAAAGTACTTGCAAAAAGTTATGATTAATTGTACTCTCATTATTGCTTTCAAACGTTTACTTTTTAAAAGGCTTAACTCTTGGGAGTCTTTTCATTTGGGTATTACTGCTTCCATAGTGAATCAGACTGAGTAAGAAAAAAGGAACAGAAAGCCATTAAAAATAACAAGTATTTTTAAATATCTGTAGTTATGAACACAAAAGTAGAGTGACCATGTGTTCCTAAAGACTTGGAGGGTGCATCCCACTCACCCATACAAAAGCTTTTATTTATTTATTTTTGTTGATACTAGTTTTGCAAACCCTTGCAAACTGTCCAAGTGAAGGAGTCACCAGTCAGCTCAGCATTCTGTCTGAATGCCCATAAGCTTCAAATAATACCCCACAGAGACTATCGCACATTCCCTCCCTCCCTCCCTTCTTTCACCTTACCCAAGGCCTCCCAGTAAGTCAGCCTAGTCTGCGCATGTCCTCAACATAGCTCTTGCTGAGCTCAGAGCAAGATCCACAGACATTCAGAGGCTGAATTAATATAAACGAGTTTGGCAAAGAAGGGATGGTGACAAGTAGAATGCAAGAAAAGGTGAGTACACTAAAGGATGGAGAAAAAAAGTAGGCAAGGAAAAGGAAAGTAGACAAAAGGATGTCATGGAAAAGACAGCAACAGAAAGCTAAGGAGGAGGCATTTAGAGACAAAAGATACATACAGCTTAGGACAGACACTTCCCATAAATGTAAATAAACACTAAGTTAAGAAATAAGGGACGGCTCAGAGCAGGACAGAGAGCGCATACAGCAAGTATGACAGAGTGGTAAATACAGTTGTCTTCCAACCCATCCTTTATTGTAAAATCAACAGTGCACTAATTCTGGCACACATGCAAGGCTCCAGTACTCTGTAGAGTCAGACCAATGGCTGCTTTAGGTGACCAAGTGTCATGTGATGGCAGCCTGGAGGCAGGACTTTCTATAAGACAGAGCTGCTTTGAAGAGAGCTGGTAGAACAGGGTCAGGGGAAGGAGCCAGGAAGTGGGTCTCGGCACCAGCAAGATCGACAGCTTGGTGGGAGATACATGCAGGGAACAAAGGCAGATGCCTTAATAGGCAGAGGCTATAAGATAAGGCCAGGCAGCAGAACCCAGTTTCAGGCAGGAACTGTAAAGATTCTGGTAAAGATTTGTTTTGAGTTGATATTGAACTGTGTTTTCAATATAGGCATGGCTGTTAGCACCACCTATTCTTAAGGTTGTCCAACACTAGTGCTATCAGCTGGGCACAGGGTTCACAGCTGGGCCTCCCCCACCCCAAATCGGACAGCCTAAGCTGTCATCTGGATGGTGGGCTCACAGCTGTGCCTCCCACCCCTACGCCCGTGATGACAGCCCTAGCTGTCAGACAGGCTTAGAGCTCACAGCTGTGAACCCAGTGCCTGGTTGAGAGCATGGGCTGTCAGCGCCGGGGCGGCATGGGGGGGAAGCTATGAGCCCAGCATCCAGCTCAGAGTGTCAGCACGGGGGTGGAGGAGCTCCACTCAGGGCTGACAGCCTACAGGTGATGTAAGTAACGCACCGCGTTGCCCTAACCACATCAACATTAGCGCTACGCCTCTCATGGAGGTGGAGTTATTATTTCAGTGTACTGGGCCACTTACTTATTTAGGCAGCAGCAGCATTATAGTGTAGACACTGACATAATTAGATCGACATAAGTTACCTTATGGTGACCTAAGTGTAGAGTTGACCAATACAGAGACAATGGAACAGCATGTTGCATACACACTCTCCTGTAACTTCTCCATCTTCTGGGCAATACTATTATTGGCAATACTTCAGTTGGACTTTTCCTCCATGCCTGAGTAAGGATTAGGCCCTAATAAAATAAAGATTTTCATCCTTAGAACACTTGCTATGTTTTCATGTCTCCCAATCTAGCGATCAGGAATTTTTATGTAACAATGTCTGTGGTGAATAACTATTAAAAAAGTTAATTCTAGTTTTGTAAATTAGAGCCTTGCTTCCCAGGCTCCTAACTGGGCAGACTGCTCCTCATAAAATGAAATATTAGTCTTTTTGCTTGGTTAAATTTAAAACCAGAAAGTGTTGCTCTTTCAAGATGACTTTGGGAATGAAGTTCATAAATACTACAATTTTCTGTTTTCCAAGAAGTTGTTGAAAATAGAGAGTTCATGTAGCCTGAAACTTTCTACTGTAGATTTAAGATGAGTTATCTCCTCAGATGTGCACAATTCTCATTGAAATCAATGGAGGCACTCACATGCATTAGAGATCAGAACACTGCCCTGTATTAGATTCACACTTTTAGTAGTTTCTTCTTGTCTTGATCAACCTGCAAAACAACTCACCAATATTAATGTGAGCTACATGCAGAGAAAGAGGGTTGAATACAATCAAATCACGTGAATACATTAAGAGTATTTCAGAAACTGCATTTAAGCTGACAAACAATTAAGCATTGTTTGCAGTGTTGTTGTTCCCCTTGTTGGTCCCAGTATGTGAACTGATGAAGACCTCTGTGTAAGCTTGAAAGCTTGGTCTCATTCACCAACAGAAGTTAGTCCAATAAAACATTATCTCACCCACCTTGTGTGTCTAATCATTCAGCAGCCACTCACTTTATTTCTCTATAGACAGACACAAATCAGACAACTACAATAATGTAGACAGATTTTTTTAAGTAGTTTTGACATTTTCAAAGCGTTCAGTTTTAGATATTTCATAAATAAACCGAATACTCAGGATTAACTTTACTTAAGGTAAAGAAGTAACAAAAAGAGGTCTATAACTAATGTGAGCAGAATTAGGCTTATTGTTCTATTTTGGTAATCATGCATGTTATTGAGATCATTACAGAGTACTCATCACATCTCATATTGAATTTTCTATAGCAGAATACGTAAGACATAGCCCTTCTTCATGGAGATTTATCGCATTTCACTAGCACAAATAAAACTAAGGCTCAGTGATCCTTTTGGATCTTTTCAGTTAGCAATGAGTTTGTTGGCTCATGTTAATAATACCACGCTAAACAGACATTGCGGCTGTTCTGAAAAATAACAATGTTAAATTAACTTTACCCCATAGGTTTTCACATTACAACAGTGTGACACAGTGTGCAGTTGCCCCACACTGGATTGGCAGGGGTTAACCCCACACTCCGAGCAGAGGAAGCCACACCCCCTTGCCAGGCATGCAGCATAAAAGGGAACAGTTCAGCTCAATCTGAGCTGGTCGCAGAGGAGAAAGGATGCGTATCGCACGCCGCAGCCCGAAAGCAGCTGAAGCCCCAGACCGTGGAAGCTAGACGTGCCGAGATCCAGGCAGATAGCAAGTACCTGTGGACTCCTCAGGGAGGTTGGAACCACTGGGAGCAGTATGGGACGAGGAACTTGGAGATCCTGAAGAGATACAGCAGGAAGTGGCCGAGGGGAACTAGACAGTGGACTGTTATAGAACCAGGCATTGAATCAGCATGTTTCAGTTGGATCCTTGCTGACCAATGTGATATATGCCATCGTGTGCCAGAAATGCCCCTCTGCCATGTACATTGGCCAAACAGGACAGTCTCTACACAAAAGAATAAATGGACATAAATCTGACATCTGGAATCATAACATTCAAAAACCAGCCTTGAACAGCAAGGCTGTGCTTCCACCCCTGCTGACACAGCTCCACTGGTACTGTTATTCAAGCTAGCTAAATCAAAGCTAGAGTGGGTATGTCTACATGTGCTACAATCACATCTCTGATTGCAGTGCAGACATATCTTAGGTGCTATAGACAGGCTTTTAACTACAGGACTCAAACCAGCCATTCATACCCGCAACTTCCCTGAGAAGACAGAAGGGAAGGCACCCCCTGCCTCCCAACCCTGTAGTGCAGAGGGAGCACATATGAGTCCCATTGATCTCAGGGATCCCTGAAGCTGCAGGTTTTGCAGTTGTTCTGAACCAACCCTGCTGGCGTATGTCCTTTGGGACAAGGCGAGTTCTCATTACACAATATGGAACTTTGTGAGTTTGCCTCGAGTTGTGTGTCTCAGCACAAATTGAAGGCTAGGCCTTACAGAAAGCCAGCCAGTTGTGCACCAGATTAGTACAGCACCCATCTGCATAGCCACAATGCACAATATACAACTATATAGAACTATTAAGGTGGCATAGTCAGCAAGCGTTATTCATCATGATGCTTGAATGCAGCCAGGAGAGTGCATTTTGCTTCTTGGGCATTTTCTGGCATCCTGCAGCACGTGCAACAATTCATTTGAAACCAAAAGACTTGAGTTTTTTGTATACCACTTTCAACAAGCTCATGTGCTACAGTTCGGGAACCCCTGGTTTAGATGGTTTTTTTTTTTGGTTATTGCCTCTCAATCCTGCCTTAACCAAAATACACACTAGACATAAGATGAGGTTTTCATGATGTCTATTCAATCCTCTCATTCTTGTTTTGTTTAGAGAAATAGTGATGAGGCTCAACACATCTCTGTAAGCTGGATTCACCAAACAGTCTAACTCATTTGTGGGTAGCACTCCCTGGCTCCACCTCAAAAACATCTATGTTTTTGAACTTGTGGTAATATTTTAGAATATATTTTCAAGACATTTGTTGCTCCTCCCCTCTGTTTACAGCCTATGGTTTTGGTACCGTTTTTCTCACTCTCTAGGGTTGCAAACTATCCAGGTTTTCCAAGGCTCATGCCTTTTTTGAGGTAGCTGTCTCTGGAAATCCATAAGGATGTTCAGTACACACTGCCAACTGTCCAGTTTTATGGGCTCGGGCTCATTCTGGATGTCCAGGTTTTTTTGCACCTCAGAGGTGGCAACCATAACACATGAGCACACGCACACACACAGCCTGTGACTTAATGCTGTACATGCATTAGGGAGAAGGAGAATATAATTCACCTATAGCGCTTCAAATGTCAATTCACTCAATCAAGATTTTCATAACCTTCTAATTATATGAATATTAAATGACAGAAAGTGGTCTGAAAGCTAGCCAGACTGATTACGTAAACAGTGTCAGGTCCAGTAAGAGAATACAAGTTGAGCATGCTGTTGAGATGATACATTTCACCAGCTGAGCCAGGCTGAGAAGCCAACTGTCCAGAGAGCTCGGATAGCTCGCATTGGCTTTGCCTGAGTAGTAGTCCACATCTGCATATTTGCTTGTTGTTTCAGAGGAAGGAATGGTGCTACAGGGCGGCCAGCTAGAAGTACTGGAGAAAACTGTGTCTGACCATAAATCAATTCCTCTATGTTACAGCAACATTTTCAGTGGAAATGAAAGGATTGGAACTACACAATTCATCCATCTCTTTTTCCCTATTCTGATCAGTGTCCTTCTGGTGTTTAATCTGGGAGAAAAGTGTTCTGGTTCAAAGGGAAACAGACGGGCAGAGAATCTGGATCACACTTTTGTATATGCATTTAAAATATACCATTAAGCGTTTAAATAAATTATTTTAGTAGATGTTGCACCGGTCTCAAATTACAGATTTATAAGAAGTTACAGTTTAAAGCTGTTAACATTTCAGTTCAAAACTTGGAATGGCCATCTATGCTCTTTGCTTCTGAAAAACCGTGTCAGGGTAAACCGATTTAAAATCAAGGCAATTTAAATCACCAAGTGGAAAGCCTGGATTTAAATAATCAACTTTTCCATTTAATCAACTTCAATTATTTTCTGAAGAAAGGTGTAGTCTCACTGGTTGATATAACCTTAAAAACATGTTGATTTACCACTGAAGAGAGCCTTTAACCTAGAATTGGAACATCTTTTTGCTAGCTAGGAGCATGCACTATAACTAGATACATTTATTTAAGCAATTATACAACTTAATATTTTCAGATTCCATTTAACTGTGTATTTTTAGTATGTCGGAAAACGATGAATGAGATATTGCCTGCTTACTAGATATTTACGTTTTTGCTCTTGGTTTGTGTCAAGCTGCATTAGGATAGTAACTAAAATGTAATTAAACACAAAACAGTTTATAACATCTATTTTTATTCAACCGTAAATGTTTTGGGTACATAAACTTCAGTGATTTTCCATGAAATCGAGAGGAAATTTCCAATGTGGAAGGAATCATAAATATTCATAATTTGAGAACAGAGTCAATCAGAGCTCAGGTAGGGAGAAGCTATAAAATAGGCATATGAGACCACCCAATTGGACTCAGTGGATAATCCTGATAGGGTCTCCTGGAGTCAGAGGACAGGTCCCAATGGCGCTGGTGACTTTGCCAGTCTCTTGTACCCAGTAGCAAAGACCCTAGATCCCCAACAGCCAAGATCTTAATACAGTACATAAACTATTGTGCCCTATTATAAAAGTTGACCTCAAAAGTCAGAATCGGGGAAAACATCTCCTTATATAGAAAAGCACACTATAACTCATTTTTTTATGAGGCTCCAGGAATCAGCATATTTGTTTTTAATTTAAATGTTAAGAAATAACATATTTAAGTCAATGTATTTTGTATTAAATTCAGATTTCCTTTTAAACTTTTATTTTTAAAAAGAAAAATGCTATTTTAAACAAAATCAAATAAAAAAATCCATTTTTAAAAACAAATCATTGATTTTTATTCATCCTGCTGTGTATTTATTAGTGACTGCCAAGGATTTTCTGAGAAGTACAGGAAATTAAAGCAAATTTATTATCCTGCCATTGTCAGAGAATGTCTGCTTTAAAACGATCTCTTCATAAGTTTACCAGGCAAGTATACTTACTTTCTTACCAGAAATTAGAGTCAATACTAAATATTTTAAATGAAAGTTTTGAAGAGTGCACTTTAAATTATTATAAACAGCTGTCACCACACATTTAAGCAAAGATAAAAAGGAACAAAAGGGAAATCTATTACTTCCACGTAGCCATCTTTCTTTGAAACTAACATACTTTATAAATCCACACCCTTAGGTGACTGGTGTTTATATACTGAAATTAGGTGATGCTTAGAAAGCACTGCTTAAAACCCTTTTAATCAGAACTACCAGATATATATACTTTGAGGCAGAGGTGAAAGTAAGCCGGTATGGTCCAGTACGGCGTATCGGCAAGAGCCAGTATGCCGTGCCAGACCACAGTGACTTCCACGGCCAGGATTAAAAGGGCTCTGGGCTCCCTCCGAGCCCTTTAAATCCCACCCGCAGCTCTGGAGGCAGGGCTGGGGCCAGGATCTGCAGAGAGCCCAGAGCCCTTTAAATCCCGGCCCTAGCCACGGGAGACCCAAGCCCTTTAAATCCCAGCTACAGCTGAGGTGGGGATTTAAAGGTCCCGGAGCTCCGAGGCGGCCACAGCCCCGGGATCTTTAACTTGCCCGTGAGTCCCCGGGGCTCCCTCTGCAGCTGGGAGTACCAGGTTGATTAAAAGGCTCTAGGGCTCCCAGCCACAGGGCCTTTAAATCTCAAGAGGCCACGCCTCTTCCGGCTGAGGCCACGGCTTTTGCGGATGAGGCCACGCCTCCCTCAGGACTCCGGCAGTACCGGTAAGTCCTGTAAGTTACTTTCACCTCTGCTTTGAGGGTGCATTCAGCCTGTTTTTAATTGTCTTTAACCCCACCTTTCTTATCATAATATCTTATTCCGAAACAAGAGGCAGGGAACAAGTGGTCAATATTCCACAAAGATCACCATTATTGACGACCAGAAATGCGAGTGCTGAATAAGTTATAAGAAACAAAACTGATGTTGAACAAATGTTAAGTATCAGAGGGGTAGCCGTGTTAGTCTGGCTATTTATATTTCTTACACAAAATATAGAAACAAAAATATGTTTATGTAAAACTACAGAACAGAATACAATGGTGATATAGAACCAAACAAAATAAACTTGAGGAAAAAAGGAATGGAATAAGATGGAGATGAACATGAGAAGCAGCTTTGGTAACAGACAAGCTGTATTTGATATGCAATAAATTGGCAAGTCAGCAGTTTATAAAAGAGATGTATAGTTTCCCCCCAAGTTTCCACCTTATAATTACCAACAAGACAAACCAGTGAGAGCAGAGTCATTTCTGCTGCTCTGGTCTAACTGTAATTTAATACTCCTTTGATAATACTGCCATCAAAGAACATCATCTATGAATATGATGGGTCAGATTCTCTACTGCAGAGAGATCTGTTCAGTTCAGGAAATGTGGCAGCAGAATTCCAGGGGGTCACTACAGGTAGCCAGTTCTCTACTCTGAGCAGTTCCAGTCTGTAAGGTAGAGACGGTCTGTAGACTGCTCCCATCTACACAAGCTAGCAACAGTCCTAAAAGGCCTGCCAGTTGAAAAATGTGAGCACAGCAGTGCTCTGGCCACATCCTCAGCTCATCCACTACACTGGGAAGCTGAGAGATTTGGTGGCACAGGAGCGACCTATGTCAGATTTACACCAATTGAGAGTTTCCCTACCTCTGCAGGGGGAATTTTCAGCTGACTAGACATTGTGTCTAGATCAGTGATCCTCAAACTTTTTTCCGTGGACTACTTGAAAACTGCTGAGGGTCTCAGCAGACAACTTAATGATCTTTCCAAATATTATTTGTACCGTTAGGTAACTATTGTAAAGCCTTTTGGATAAAAGCATTATATATATAAAAAAGCCTTAGTAATTAACTTCTTTTGTTCTACAAATAAAAGCACAACTCGTATTTTAAATATTAGCAGCCTTACCTTTCTAATGCTATGGATGTGCCCTCTCTCCCCCTCCACAGCAGCCCCTGAGCAGGGGCTGGGAAGGAGGGGGTCTCTCCCCCACCATAGCAACCACAGAGTTGGGACTGAGAAGGAGGGCAATTTCTCCCGGGCAGCCACAGCCCTCGAGCTGGGGAAAGTCGCCTCTTTTTCTGGCCACCGCAGCCCTGCACGTCCCAAATTCCCTCCACCCCCTCTTCTCATCCCACTGCCCCCTCCCACCTACCCTCTATTCCCCCCAAGGCCACCACTTCACCTTACATTTGTGTCTTCTCCAGTGTCCAGGCACCTAATTAGTGGGGCCACACCTGTGCAGCTCCACTAATTAGGCAGGTAGCCCTTCATTCTCTCATGTGCAGCCATCCAGGAATGCACCTTAGAGGGAACTATGCGGGAAACGCCTGAATGGAGCTTACGGACCACTGGTGGTCCACAGACCACAGTTTGAGAACCTCTGCTCTAGATAACTCAGGGGAGAGATCCAGGCCCTAGTATAACAAACATGAAATTCACAAAATTTAAAAATAGGCTAGGACTATTTGATCTCCATAAAAGAATGTGTAAAGGAAACCTTGAAAGGGACTGACATTTGGAAGAGAAAAAGAACAAGTTTATTCTACGTTGACTAGTAAGAGAATGGGTATAAAGGGGCAGCTACATGAGTGTCCTATTGTGGCCCAGACCGCAACTCATCATCAAAACAGAAATGCTCCTGTATCTAGCCGTCTGTGCAGGAACTATGCCAACGTACAGTGCCTCATGTGAAGTCACCTCTGTTTGTTATTGTTACCACAAGTTCATAAGCCCAGTACAGAAGAGAAAGAATGGTGCATTATCTGACACATTCTATTGGCATAAAAGAACCATAATGGACCAGGCAAGGAAAAAGCCAGTGACCTGGGATTGCAAATAATGTCAACTAGAAAGTGAAGTAGTAGTGACTCACATGCCAAATCAGCTTAGTCAAATCAGCTGTGTATTATCTGATCCAAAACATTTTGTATGTGAAATAAAAGCAAAGTTAGGAAAGGCCTGTTCAGCTACAGAAAGAAGGGAGGATCTAATTTAAAAACAAACACAAATGAATTCCATCAGCTTTAGAAAAGGGCCATTTAAATAGTCAAGATAAACAACTAGATTCCACAGATACTTGGGGAGTGGTAAAAAGAACAAACATGGTTCTTGGGAGATCTGTGGACACTGGATCCATTCTCAGAGACTCTGTTGCTCTGCACAGCTTCTCCACCCCCTGGACTTCACAGTAAGATAGTTATATCAACTGTGCTACCCTTATCTTGCAGCTTCACCATGCCCCCAAAACATCCTCCTACAGGAGGACAAGATTCACGAAGTGTTGGAACAAATCATGCAAACAACACTAATGGGCTCAACATTATCTTACACATGCAATTTTCCTTAGGGTTGGACAAGGATTACATTACAGAGAAGGACCACCCATACCAGCTCTTCTTGCAAAAGAGAGAGCCTGTTCCCCATTTTGTGTCCAAAGAATGAAAGAAAGTGAGGGGAAACACACATGCAGAACTGGCACTCCCTAATTTCTGCATCCCTAGGACATTACTGGGTTTCTTCCACTTGCAGAAGCAGAGGGGACATTTTGGGGATTATAATATGAAAAAACCCAAACATCTTCAAGAGTCATCTTCATATTTTCACTTTGAAAGTATTTTGATTCCTAGCTTTGTACTCAGTTGCACAAGCAATATTTTTCCTCTTTGTAAATGATGACCCTGTATTTATTTCACATTCTCTAAATTATCACTCATTTAAAATAATTAAAGTTATTTGTATTAAAAAAACACACCACCAATGTTTTGAAATAGGTCCACAAAATTTCAGAGGTTGGTATAGAAAAAGAATCCCTTGGATTAATGAGCACTATTATAGGTCATGGGGACAGTCCTTACTGTTAAACATATGCAACTCCCAATTTTCATTACTGGACATGGGTGCATTAAAAACATTCTTGCAGATGTATTGAATAATTAGGCATTAAGGCTGAAACATCACTAACTCACTTGACTTCCACTGATTTCCTAGGCTTGTCACTTTTTATTTCTTTAAAGGAGAAAAACAGAATGAACCTATCATGTAAATGCATATTATGAAAGTTTACGCATATTGTTTTATTGACCAAATGATCACAGCAGCTCATACGCTGCATGGTGTAAATACAGTACATATTTACTGAAGACTTCGTAAACTCTTCAGCATATGTACAGTAATTAAGTTGTGAAAAGAGTTTCCACACATTTGCAGAAACCACTTCTCATCTTATTTAACCTTTTCCATTACTTTATTGAAAATACCAAAAGAGCGTAATCCATATTGCATACTCAAATTTTGAATCTTGATTTTCTTTTTTGTATTCTAACAAAAATGTGAAGTACAAAATGGATTATACTTTTCTTAATCAATCCTCCTCCCTCCACGTGGAGTTTATGATTACAAAACACTGATTTCCAACAAAAGTTTGAAAATGCTTCAAAAATTTACTTAGTTATGTAGTAATTACATGATTTTAAGAGAAGAAAATATGTATAAAATACTTAAATGATTTCATTACCCAGCATGTTTAAAGAGTAATCTGTGCTGGAAATTTAACATTCAAATATCTAAGAAAACACTAGATACATTTTACTATTTTATTTTCTAGTGGTAATAGTGTAGCATTTTAAAGTGACACGTACAGCAGCTAAATTCTACTGAATTGCTTTTGTTTGCTACTTTCTAGTCATACTTTGTACCTGAAAAATTATATATGTTGGCAGTAGCAGCACGTCAAACAGCTTTCTTACTCTGAAGGGTGGTTTTTTTTGTTTTTTGTTTTAAATATTCTAATGAGATGAGTGTGCCAGGAATGTCAGCCAAAGTAATGAACCTTCATTATGTGAACACTACTGAGCCAGTATCATTCTTGTTCAAACAATCATGCTTTACAGAGAAAGAATTAATAAGGTATTACTAAGGATAAAATTACTTTACATTCTTCCCCCAGCAGACTAAAGAGAGGAAATAGGGATCTTTAAGTCTAAGTATGCATACTGAAGTGAACGACAAAACATTATACAATTGTTATTGTGTATGGTGTGAAAATCTCAAAAGTAGCACCAAGGGCCAAATCCTGCTCACCTCAACGCATTTGAGCAAACATTCTGATTCATTAGTCTGGTGTGCATTAGGAAGTTGAGCAGTTCCCAATGAACCAAAAACAATTTAAGCACTTGTATAAATAGATAAATGCATTTTTAATACTGTTTCAGAAAGCATGTTTGACACCAACTATGCGAGTAAGGGAGCAGGATTTAGCCCTTAGAACAGAACATTATCTCAAAAGCACTAATCCTACAACCTATATCTACATGAGTAGTCCTAACTCAACCACTGGTTTCAAAACTACTCACAGGAATAAGGATTGCAGGATCAGCACAAAGTCTAATAAAACCATTTAACAGATACACAACCTTTTCAAAGTACTGTACAAACATTATTGTATAAATTGTACACTTATTTAGCAAGTAGAAGGTTTGACATACCAATTCAATTTCAAAAATTTCACTGTAGTTCTGCTTATATCTACATTTGCCAAGAAAACCTTACTTATTTTCTGGAAGCATCTACAGTCCAGGACAAACAAAATCAATACATTATTTTACAGCAAAATATAACAATAAAAATCCTCAAACAGACATGTATATATCTGAATTAGGGCCAATCAAGTTGTGATAAAACACAATATCGTTGTTGTATATAATGTAAGAAACTCAAATGACCACTTACATGACAGATTATCTTTACATCAAACCAAGCAGACCATTTTTTTAAAATGGCATGTTAATTTCGTCAGCTAGAATGTCATTGTTACATGTCTTAAAATCAAGCTGAATCAAGTATAGTAGTGCAATTGCCTAAAAAAGACCAGACTCATGCCATCTTTCAACATTGAGGCTTGGTCTACACTACCAACTTATGTTTATATAACTGTTGCTCAGGGTGTGAAAAATCCACACCCCTGAACAACATAATTATACCAACCTAACTCCCAGTTTAGACAGGGCTATGTCAATGTCTTTCAAGGAGGTGGTGTACAGTCTGTGTAGGTAGCATCTTCTCTAAGCTGCACTCCTGCAGTGCTATGTAAACAAGTCCGTAGGTGTACTTAGCATGTACAAATAAGAAATATTAGTGTAAATAGGAGGAATACAGATATATTTTAATTTAGCTGAAGCAATGCTGTGTCACTAGGCAAATGGACACCTTTGCTTGTTAGGCCAATGTTAAATTTAAGGTCTCAAGCCTATTGTTATGATGGATGTCAGATGAAATCTTAATGAAGGTAGTGGATGAGACAGCTGTCCTTTATTTGGAACCAATGTAAGCAGCAGCTGAACTCCTTTTTGGAGTAAGGTTACTGAAAAAACTAGAGCCACTACCCAAAACACAGACCATATGCAAGCCTGGTCAGAAGTGGAGCTATGTTGGTGGAGGGATGTCGCTGGGGACTGAATGCAAATGCAGGGGGCTGGGTACTTTTCGGTGTAGATGTGTGTGTCTGTGTGCAAAAGCAGCCAGGACACAGAGAAAGCAACAGAAACCCAAAGAGACTGCAAGAAAAGCACTGGTATAGGGCCCTGAAATAAAAGCCAAGAAAGCATCATGGGCAGAGAACTAGCTGGAAAGAAGTTTGCAATTGTGAGCAAGGAAACTGCCTCCTGTTTGATTCCTACTGTGCTCAGGAAAACAGTACGTTGTTTACATCCCTTGTTAAATAAACAGAATTACATTGAAGAAATACCCATATCCATCATCAATTTCCCCTGCTAAGGGAAATAACCTGCAAGACCCTGAATATTGACTAATCATTTGGGTCAATTCATAGCAGTATGATTACAAATAAAAAGTTTCAAATAATGCACCGATGTTACACATACTATTTTAGCAAAGCGTAAAAAAAAACTAAAAACAGTTCAATTTTTCCAACCATTTGTAATTAAATTTGCAGCATAAGTGTTGTAAGCTTCTTTGATCTTCAAGTGTAATTCAAGTTTTGCTTCAGTTTTTCTTAATATATCTCTGTTAGTACAATGCAGTTTATTTTAATCTCACTGAAACTGATTTAAAAACTGTATCAAATGGTATACATGGGTTTATTTCTTTAAGCATTTGCAACATTTTTAGAGTTAAAAATTGTATAGTTACAATATTTTTGAATGTTGACTGTATTTCATACTTCAACAACTCTTTCATGTAAAATAATTGTTACCTGAAAATACTGATTTTCTTAAAACACACTAGTGTCAGTCAAGTCAATATGGAAACTACTGATATATTCAGTAAGTTTCTTAGAGCCTTTTGCAGTGTTCTTCAGTCACAGCTGAAGACAGAACTAGGAGGATTCTGATTTTGAGTTTGCTGGGGTTTTATGGAAGAGAGTAAAATTAATATTTGGTGTATTTACATGTTGAAGTCCATGGGGATTTTGTTTTTAAAAACTCAGGACTAGGCATTTAAATAAAAGTTATGTAAGCATAAGAGATGCAGGGTAAGGACCTTGGTTTTTCTCCCCAACACTATATAAAATTGAGTCAATCGAGTTATACCAGTGTAAATCTGGAGTAACCAAGATCAGAATCTGGCCATCTTTCTAGCACACCACCATTTACCTTAAAAACTGCAAACGTTTCCTGAATGCATTCAAAGGTTCCTTACTTTTTAACTCCTACTCTATATAGGCCCTCCTGAAAATACAGAATATATAGATCTAAGAGGGCCACTTCCTAATCTGCAGTCCTCTCTCAAGAATCTGTAAACGTATGGGGTAGCTGGATAATTGACCGCCCTACAGCACATGGATGGTTTTTCAGTAGAATTCAAAGTAGCATTTGAGTATTCTTGATTCCATTTAAAAATTACATTCTTCAGCCTTTAAAAAGATCTTAACTACCAAAAATCAAAGCATTTTAATCTTAATTGAATGCCAAAACTGGAGAAAGATGTCTGATGCTGTAGTCTGTCACACCATTTCACTGATTTAATCTGCTAAAATAAAGACCAGAATAATAATTTGAGAGAGGTTGTCTACCTGAACCAAACTGTTTTTTCTTAAAAACAGATTCTAGAAGCAATATTAAAAAAAACCCTGAGACATAAGGAACCTTCCCTTTCAATGCAGTTTTGCTGATCTGCGCAGATTTTCAATTTAACAAGCTCGCTTGTATTCGTATAAAAATCTGAATGCAAATGTCTGTTCAACCTATTTGCCATTACGTTGAGTTGCTCATATTGCTTTTATTGATAGCAGTATGGCACTGCCCTCAATCTGTGCCCTTTCAGAACCAGTGACCTATTGCTTGTATCTGATTATTTATACAAGTGACCACTGTTGTGTCATTTGACAATTAACAAGTATTGTCCTTGGCTAAAAGGTTCTGATAATAGCAATTGCCCTTGGTTCCTCTAGGAAATTATGACTTTCTGCTCAGGATTATATTTCCTGATTTCATCTGCCCTGTACGCGCATTCCATCTGAACTAGAGCTGAGCAAATATCCGACTATTGTCAGCAACACTGAAAAGCTAAAAAAAATCATTTTGGGTGACATGAACTGTTTTATTAACTTGAAAACAATTTTTTTTCAAATGAGCATTTTTAAATATTTGAATTTAATAAAATTAAGAAAATTAAATCAGTTTGGACAAAAAAATCAAAATATTTAGTTTCAAAGTTTTTAGCTTCTTTTAAAAATGAATAATTTGGCAAAAACAACATGATTCATGAAAGGTTTCAGTGTTACAAAATCTGCATTTTTTACTGAAAAGTTTTAGTCAGTATGTTTCACCCATCTCTAATTTGACCAGGCTTGCATATGATTTCACAATACTTTGTCATAGGGTTTGAAAAAAAATTCCACTCTCCCACTTAGCAGCAGTGGGTGGAAAACTTTCACTGATAAATTTGGGTCTTAGGTCAATAATTTACACAGAATTATGACTGTATTAAAATAAAAGCAAGTTTTCACCTCTTGGATGAGATGATAATCTTCCAAGAACAAACCCAAGAACCAAATATAAAGCAATATACTTTATATGTACTACTGAAAATGCTGCTACACACAGGAGCAGAATGAAACTTAACATGAACTTCATCTTTTTACTACAGTTATTCAAAACAATACAACAAAGCACAAACTGTCAATGATATCAATTTTAGGCTATTTCTGGAAAACTTTATGATGAGTAACAGCGATAAGTTACTGCCGTTATTCAAAAGTGAAGATGATCCAAACACAGATCCCAAGGAAAAGTAAAGAAGAGGATCAGAGACTTTTTAAATCCCCTTTGTAAAGCAGCAGACAGGTAACAAGAGAAGTGCACTGATGTGCAATGTATACTATCACAGCAGCCACAAGATATAAAAAAGAAACAGCTTCTCCCTTCCAGCAGCTGGGGACAAATGGAACTTCTAATTCCTAAGATATTTTGGACTCCAAGGCAATCTTCCCAGAAGAGTCAAGATGGTAAGGTGTAGGGGCTACCCACCAGGGGCATTGTCCCTAGATCTTGTTGGTGTAGCCACTCCCTCTCATCATTCACTAGTTTTGGCTAGCTGGTTTAGTCCTTTTAATTTTTTTTGCAAAGTGTAGAAATCTACTATTCTCCTGTCTTTACTGAAATACTAATCTTACTATTTCTGGTAATATTATTCTTCATCTTCTCCACTGCTGGTGGTTTTCACAAGAGCAGGAATGTTAATAGTATCATGAGACTAGGCCAGCTTATTTTGTGCATGCAAGATATCAATTACAAGCAACTTGAAGACATTGTTCATCTAAGCTTTTTGCCATCCATTATGTAACAAATTAGTCAGTGAATCTTCTGCACCCTCCCTGGTGAGATCACCACTGTTGATAGTATCTGTTGAAGGTATCAATTAATTCTTTTTGTTTACTATGAATCCATACTGAACTACTGAACACTTTCAGTGTTGCTTACTGAGCTGAATGAAATGAGTTTGTCCTAATTAGGATATCACGCAGAAATTCACTAGTGTGCAGACCCTGAATTTGCATGGCTATCAGAACGTTTCTGAATATTTACAGTGCAGATGAAAGTTCCAACATGAATAACATATAATGGCACCACTGGTTTCAGTACACCAATCTCAGGAACCTTGAGTAGGACACATCAGCATGAGGTTTGTTTCAGTCCAAACTATTATTTGTATTACGATAGTATCCTGGGGCCCTCATCAGTATCAGTAGCAAATTTTACTCGGTTCTGTACAAATACATTGGAAACCTCCTTCTCCAGGAAGTCTGCAAATGAATTTAAGACAAGAAACAAGGAGCAAAAGCTAAAAACAACAGAATTATTGAAAAATGTGTAAGTAAATAATCAGCAATCTCCATTCTCCTCTACATTAGATTTACAGGTTTTTCATCTACCATCTGACCACAGTGGAAGTACAGCTTTCTGTCAAGATTCCAAGATATATATGGTCTTTAAAAGAATGCCAATCAGCAACAGCTTCAACCACTTCCAGGATGTGCAAGCAGATAGGCAATTCTCTCAATGCAAGACTGACAAATAAGTAATGATGTGAGAAAATTTTCTTTTTTTCTTTAAATGCTGTTGTTTTCTAGGGGCAATTGCTAGCAAAACATATATGATCTACCATACAGCGACATTTATTGTAGTGCTGGTATTAATGATATCCGTAAAGGGTTTGCTTCTTTGCAGAAGGATTTCCCCTTTTTACATGATACACTCACCAACTCAATCTGAAGTTTCCCCTTAGATCAAACATGTACAAAGACTGGAGGAATGCCAGCGTAGGATAGTTCTTACTGCTCCTTTTAAAAGCATTATTTCTGAGCTGCTTAAATGCAGAAGAATATTTACTTGGCTGATTCTAGTTTGGCTGTTAGTCATAAACTGTAGATTTTCTTTTAATATTGATTACCCTTCCAGCTCCGTTATTGTGTGATCAATGTTACTCTGTATTGCACAGACCTCTTAATGTGCTTGCCTATGTGAATCTGTAGAAACTGAATTTCCTATTCAAGGCAATTTCTTCTTATGGTAGTTTACCTTTGATACACAAATAAAGATGCCTTATGTTGTTTTATCCTGTTTCTCTTCCAAAGCAATGCTGATACGGATACTTGATCCATTTTGATCAAGGGTATGTCCAGTGGCAATTAATTTGTTGCCAGATCAACAAAACCTGATGATCAAGGGTATGTCCGGTGGCAATTAATTGCCTGCTCATCTTTAACCGCCCGTAGGATACATTAAAAAGCAGCTGGAGATCACTGCATAAAAACTGGCAGAAAAACAGCTGTCTGGGAAAAGCCAGCAGCAAAGGGTCTGAAGTGAGACACAGAACTCCCTATGCACAAGGAGCTGGGGCAGTGACCCCAAAAGAAAGACCAGTGGTAGACCTTGCTAGGGAAAAATGGTCAAGTCCTGATGAAAGTCCAGGAAGGACTTGTGGAGCCTGGATGCATGGACAAAGCATTGACTATATTTTAGTATAATAAACCAAATACTTAAATGGGATATTTTGATTTGGAGCACTACTTATGTGCTACTCAATTACCCTAGGGGCACTGCAGGAGGGAACTCTGAGGCAAGACTGCATCTCAGAAAGGTCCAAAGATAACAACCCTATTACAGAAGTCAAATTCTGACTCAACTTGAATTCAGTACAACGTATAAAACCCAGAGTATGTCTCAAGAAATGTTCCATACTAAATCCACTCATTTGATCTGTCTTTAATCATGTGAGCCACAACTGGGGAGGGGGGAAGGGAGTGGGTGCATGACTTTGAAACCATAGTCCTATGCCGCAATCCCCAAGTCTTACAAATGCAGCATAAATCCTGTCCACTGCAGACACTTATTTTGACTACAATTTGGAATATAGTCAGTGGGGAAGGTCCGGGTTACCGTTCTGCCTTCCCACAGTAAGTCTGCAGATGTAGAGAAGGTAGGTAAAGGACCTCCTCTCCCGCTCAGGTCAAGTAGGAGGCCTCTACTGGAGAAAAAAAAGTAATGAAATCCTGCTACAGATAGAGTGACCATACATCTGATTTTGGCCGGGACAATTCCTTTTTTAAGCCCTGTTCTGGCTATCCTGACATTTTTTTTTTGGGGGGGGGGGGCAAAAGTGGGCATTTTTCCTGTTTGCTCTTGCTGACTAATGATCAGTTGGCAAGAACAAATGGGACAAATGCCCACTTTTGCCAAAAAAGTGGGAGCACATCCCTAGCGGGACACAGAGGGCTATGCAGGGGTGAGAGGCAACACCAGCTCTGCAGGGGTTTGGGGAACAGGGCTCCAGCAAGCAGTAACACCAGCTGCATAGTGGAGAGGTAGGCTTCAGGCAAGTAGCAGCCAGCCACACGGGGAACAGGCAGGGCTCAGATGAGAGCCTGCCTGTGAGGGAGGCAAGACTCAGGCCAGCGATTCAGGTCAGACCCTTTGGAGGATGGGGTCAGGGGGAAGAAGGTATGGTCCAGCCCCACATGCAGGGGGCAGGCAAGCAACTCAGGCCAGCTTCACACGGTGTCCCATTTTCCCCTTGGGAAATATGGTCACCCTAGCTACAACAGTCAGCTTTAGTACAGAGCATTTCACCTCTGACCCAGCCAGTCCATCAGGGATCAGCTCTTGGCCCTACTCTATTTAAAATTCTTATCAGTGACTTGGAAGAAAACAAAACAGACAAAGTTTGCAGATAACACAGATGGGGGAGAGGTAAATAATAAACAGGACACGTCACTGCTACAGAGTAATCTGTAATACTTGGTAAAAGGGGCACTAGCAAACAATGTGTGTTTCATAATGGTCAAATATAAAGTCATACATCTAGGAATAAAGAATTCAGGCCATACTTACACGATGGGAGACTATCCTGGGAAACAAACCCACTGAAAAAGACTTGGGAGTCATGGCGGATAAGGGGATGAACACAAGTCACTCATTTGACATGATACCCAAAAGGGCTTAAATGATGTTTGGGTATATAGTCAAGGAATCTCTAACAGGAGTATAGAGGTTATATTATCTCTGTATTTGGCACTAGAACAACTGCAGCTGAAATACAATGTCCAGTTCTGGTGTCCATATTCAAAGAAGGATGTTAGAAAAATTAGAGAGGGTCCAGAGAAGAGCCACAAGAATTAAAGGATTGGAAAATATACCTTATTGTGACAAATTCAAGGAGCCAAATCTATTTAGCTTACCAAATAGAAAGTTCAGGGGTGACTTGACCACTGACTATAAATACATACATGGGAAACAGAAATTTGATAATAGAGGGCTCTTTAATCTGCTGCCAAAGGTATAACAAGATCTAGTGGCTGGAAGCTGAAGCTAGACAAACTCAGAACTAGAAATTACATGCAAATAGTTTAACAGTGAGGGAAAATAACCATTGAACAACTCGCTATTCCTGGAAATTTTCAAATCAAGATTTTTTGTTTTTCTAAAAGATATGCTCTAGTTCAAAAAGGAACTAATTCAGGAAGTCCTATAGTGTTAATGCAGGAGGTCAGACTAGATGATTACAAAGGTCCCCTTCTGGCTTTGTAATCTATGAATGAATGTTGCATTAACATTGTTACAGTTTGCATTTAATTTATTAATATCAACTTTCTATATTAGAGGAGGTTGAAACAATGAATCACAATATGGCATTTGGTCTGAAACCATACTGCTAAAAACCACAGCCAGCCAGATGAAATTGACATTTGCTTTTGTCGCAGTAGATTTACATACAGATAGCTTAATTTTGTAGATAAATAAGCAACATTTTAATTTCATTTTCTGCTAGTGTGTCTAAGTCATTCATTCCTGGATAGCTTACACAGTGAATGAAATGCAGAAGTTTTAAAATGCTTTGGTCTTTGAATTCTATAGTAAATCATGACTACCTGAAATCCACTCCCATCAATTTTCAGATAAACTTAAGATCACCATTTCAAGCTGCTGGCAACAGTAAATCTTGGAAAACATGAGCTGGCACAGATTTGAGAACATTACAGTGTGAACATCATAATGGTATCACATTTCATTGTATTGATACTAGATATAATGAAAATTTTATGGTACATTTTTGAGTTTCATGTTTAATGCAGCTTATAAAGAAGTCTCATTTATTCCCCGATGTATTACTATTCTACTAGTGTACAGCTGCCAACTGTAGTTAAATCTGATTAAGGCCCCATGCTGAGTTAATCAATCTGATAATGTCAGACATTATTAAGGAACCATACATGATATGGTCACACTGTCTATTATCAGGGGCATGTACACCAGTGCCTTTGTTTTCAGAGAAGTGAAGCTGCTTAAAATAGATAGAAACAGTCCTTTTTATGTTTATCTCAAACATTTGTACATTATTTTTCTATTAAAATACAGCCATTTAGTACAATAAAAATTTCCTTCAGTTTTTCAAATTAAACATTTGGATTAATTTAACATTGATTTTTAAAATTATAATATGCACACTGGAGCCCTCCAGTACAAATGAAACACCTTATACATAAACACCATTCTGAATCCATATGGATTTCTTTCTAATGAGAAGATAAAATATTTTGTTTTAAATATTTTGTTTTAAACACTTACATATGTAACATCAAGTGGCCCTTTGAAAGCTTTGGTGTATTGGACAAATGCCTGGCTGTTAACAAAAAAGTTTAATTCTTCAAGTATTCATCCACACATCCAATGCAAATTGAAGGATGATAGGTTTGATGACTGTAATATACATCGGTTTCTTGTTTCACTGATCTAGCTTAATGCTGAAGACTTTTTGAGTCAAATTCAGCTGTATTTGTATCAGCTTACATTCTATTAAAGGAGTTAATGGAGTTGTGCCTGTTTACATCAGGGCTGAATTTAGTCCTAAAGCTTCAGCACTCTGAATAAAGAGATGAATATCATTACATGTGTTATGGAGCAAATCCTTTTCCCTGCTCAGGGGACGGATCACTTGATGATTACCTGTTCCGTTCATTCCAACTGGGGCACCTGGCATTGGCCACTGTTGGAAGACAGGATACTGGGCTAGATGGACCTTTGGTCTGACCCAGTATGGCTGTTCTTATGCTCAGTAGCGCTGAGGGTATCACAGTACCCAAAACCAGTGCTGTTCCACTGCATAAGGATAGGGTACAACTGCAGAGAACAGACAGGGCACAAGCAGTGTTGCCATTTTAGCAACTATGTCTCTAAATCGAGTGACTTAAGGTTTACTGAAGAGTTTTCAGTCTTTGCTGGGTCAAGTCATTAACCTGAGATCTAATGAACTTGGCCAACATTCTGGTGACTTTTTTCCTTTTGCTTACACTCAGGACAGGCAAAGGCCTTCAGTTCTGGTTAGGCAGCTTTACTTGGAGTTGGGAGGTGCACATGCACGTCAGGGGCACCAGATTTGGTAGGAGTGGGAGGTGAGGTTGCGGTCACTCATGTATTTACAGGCAGAGACATGTAGCAGCCACATTTTAGCCTGTTACCATTAATGCTTGGGAAACAGCAGCATGGAGGATGGAGCCTCCAGCTGTTACAGTCTTGATGCGCTCTACAGGAAAGAGGCAAGGATGACCAGGTGGGGTGCAATGGGGTGGTAGCAATGAGCCCAATCCCCTCCCCTGCCAGCCATAGACAGGGAGGGGAAGAGAGAGAAGGGGAGAGAAGTCCCAGCTGGTCCAGGTCTGTCCAGTGGGAGGGGTGGAAAGATCTCTGCTAGTCCAGAGGTGAGAAAAGGTCTCAGCTGCCACTGGTTTCTCCGGTGGAAGGGGAGGGGAAGGACCAAGAAGTTGAGGCAATGCAAAGGTGGAACTCTATCTGCATATGCAGGCCTGTCTGATCCTCTCTTTATGAAAATTCTTGTTGCTCCCCTAAAGCTGGGCACCTTGTAACCACTGCTGACAGTTATACGTGCATGGGGGTGGGAAGGAGGAGAGAGTGAACCTAGGTACCCCTGCCTCCCCACCTCCCACAAGCACCCAACACCTACTCCCTGCCTCGCCCAGACACACACTATTCTCTGCCTCCTGCACAGTCCCCACTGCCTCTCACTGGAACCCACTATCCCCAAGCCACCTGCATCCCCCAGATACTCAGTATCCACAAACTCCCCTGATACCATCATCCCTTGCTACCAGCTACCTGTATCCCAGAAGGAAACATCTGTAGTCTCCAGAATGTGCAGCAGAAAGCCAAGAATGCTACAAACTGGGCCAGTCTAACTGAGGAACAGTCAGCCTGTTTTGCAAGTATAAAAGGGAAAAAAGAGAGAAAAAACAAACAAACAAAAACTAAGATGAGACTCCCATACCAGGAGGTTGAGAAAGCCCATAAGCTCTTAGGAAGTTCAGTGGGAATTGCGTACCACACATTTTTTTAGGACAGGCACTCTCAGATCAAGCTTCCACTGGAGCTACTACAGCCATGAAAACCGGTGTACCTCTCTTCCATGAGAATTTGCCAATATTAGAGGATATTCACCTGAGCACTGTGCAATGTATGGTGGAATCAGACATAGAAACTATTTGAAATATGACATTACTTAGCATTCTACTTTACATGACATGCTGCCTTGGTAAGTGCAAGGTCCAAGAATGATCTTGGAGTCCTGACCACAGAAACCGTAAACGTAAGCAAGGCAGAGTTTCTCCATTTTGGAGTAGGACAAGTTATTCATTGTAGACTGATGCTTGTTAAAACGATCTGCGGACAAAATGCTGGCACTGGCCAAATTTCTTTTTTTTTTTACATCACAAATCAACCTGTAAATTAACCCCAATGTATTATTTCTTTGCCTCCAATTCTTCAAAAGTAATAGCTTAAAACAAAAGCATTAATGTTAACTGCTATGAAAAAAATTTTCATCCTAAGAATAAAACAAATCACAATAGTTCTTTGTTGCTTGATTAACCCTTGTTCAAGAACTGAGATTCACCAGCACTTTATTCTAATTATAAATTGTCACAGAACAGCTACAGCATAAGTTTATTCCAATTGCACAGAAAAAAGTGTGACCTATGTATTTATTATGCAGATCAAACACTTACTTGAAAAAAGTTATCACTGTCATTTCACAGGAAAAAAGATTTAGTGAGCAGTAAAACAAATTTACAGAGGCATCAACAATCTTTTAAACTAACGGCACTGTAAAAGAAACAGACTGGAAAGGAGAAATGGAGATTGTGGCACAATGATAAACAATTGTTTTCTTTCCTTTTACTTGTTTCCTCTCCTTCACTCCCACTCCCCAAAAACAGAGCAGGAAGTAAAACTTAGACCAGGGAATGAGAGTTCCAAAGACAGCCACCAGCCAGAAACAAAGATGAGATTTGGGGGCTCTCAACACTAAAGTCTACAGGTGATGGCTTAGTGCTAGAAAGCTGTCTCTTTCACAGCAGAATGACTAAAAACTCTTATGATTTTGAAGCTCCTCTCACCTTCAGCTGCAGATAGAGAAGAAGTAGCTTTGCGTCTCAACTCCCTCCTGCAGTGTCTCCTGACTGCTACAATGTGCTGCAGTGAAATTGTGATTCTAAGGGTATGTCTACACTATGAAATTAGGTCAAATTTATAGAAGTTGGGTTTTTTGAAACTGTTTTTATACAGTCGATTGTGTGTCTCCACATAAAATGCTCTAAGTGCATTAAGTCGGAGGACTGCATCCACTGTACTGAGGCTAGCGTCGACTTCGAGAGCGTAGCACTGTGGGTAGCTGCGAGTAGCTATCGCACAGTTCCCGCAGTCTCCTCTGCCCATTGGGGTTTTGGTTTGAGATCCTAATGCCTGATGGGGCAAAAATGGTGTCACGGGTAGTTCTGGATACATGTCATCAGGCCCCCTCCTCCCTCTGGGAAACCAACGGCAGACAATAGTTTCGCGCCTTTTTTCCTGGGTTACCTGAGGAGATGCCATACCACGGCAAGTATGGAGCCCGCTCAGCTCACCGTACATCTCCTGGGTGCTGGCAGATGTGGGACTGCATTGCTACACAGCAGCAGCTCATTATCTTTTGGAGGCAGACGGTGCATTACAATTGGTAGCCATCGTTGTCATATTCTTGGGTACTCTTTTAGCTGACCTCAGTGAGATTGGTCAGGGGCGCCTGGGCAGACATGGGAGTGACTCAGACAGGAGATGAGGATGGCTAGCACTCGTACTGCACCATCTTCTGCCGAGTACCCAGGAGATGACAATGGCTTGTAGTTGTACTGCACCGTCTACTGCCAGCCTAAGATGTAAAAGATGGATAAAAAAATCGGGTCTATTTCTTGGCTTTGTGAAAACAACGGCCTGCTAAACCCAGGGTTTTGAGTTCAATACTTGAGGAGGCCATTCTGTGCGACAGTTGTTTGTGTTTCTCCTTGATGCAACGCCATCCCTTTTGTTGATTTTAATTCCCTGTAAGCCATGTCGTCAGTCGCCCCTCCCTCCGTCAGAAGAATGGCAGACAATTGTTTTAAGTAAAACCAAGTGAGGAGGCGACAGCAGAGTGGCAATGAGAGGGACATGGTCATACATGTCTCACAAAGTAGGGGACGGGCAATGTGCCCCAGCAATGTGCACATCATGCTGATGAGCTCTGCATGAGCTCTTCAAACACGCTGGCCAAACAGAAAATGAAATTCAAAAGTTCGCGGGCCTTTTTCTGTCTACCTGGCCAGTGCATCTGAGTTGAGAACACCGTCCAGAGCGGTCACAATGGAGCACTCTGGGATAGCTCCCAGAGGCCAATACCGTCAAATCGCATCCACGCTATCCCAAATTTGACCCAGCAAGGCGAATTTCAGCACTAATCCCCTCCCTGGAGGCGGAGTAAAGAAATCGATTTCAAGAGCCCTTTAAGTCGAAAAAAAGGGCTTCGTCGTATGGACAAGTCCAGGCTTAAATCGAGGTGACGCTGCTAAATTCAACCAAAAGTCATAGTGTGGACCAGACCTCAGATACACGACTCCTATCCTAGAGTTTCTGGCTTTGTGAGAGCGTGGAAGGGGGAGGAAAGAGAAGGTCTCTACTACACTACTCTCCCTCAGACTTTTTGTATTCTGTATTCCCCCCACACAGCATGAATAACTTTGAACATCTTTCTCTGCTGCTTCTGCTCACTCCTGTCCAGCAACAACTTAAACACTGATGATTTGGGGCAGCTTTACTTGCCTGGCAAAGATCTGAGCAGAAGTAGTACTGGAATCATCTATCTGTAGATTCAGCAATCTCTGAACCATTTTGTTTTTGAAAGGTTTTCTTCACAACCATAAGGATTAGGAATTTTTAAATGGGACCCAAAATTCTGCAGAAATTTACAACTTGCACTTATTAACTCACCAAGGAAATATTTGCTCTCACCACTCAAGTGGATTTTTCAAATTCTGACATAGCCAACCGTCAATTCCTTACCAAAGACAGCATACCCTGGGCAACGGAGTCCAATCCTACAGTCCTTATAAGATTATAGTGCTCCTTAAAATGGATTGCCTAATGAGAACTGCAAGACCAGACCTTTGAAAATACAAAGGCAGGAGAAAAGTTTCTAACTCGAAAGGGGCTCAATATTGTTTTATATCACAACATCCGTATATTTGAAAGGAGAGGGGCGCTATAAAGGGAAATGATACTGTAAAAGCAGCACCCCCCCCCCCGCATCTAGACCAAAGCAATGGAATCCTCAGTACATTCTGTGCCCATGAATGAGTTTCAGCAGACAGAGAAAGGGAGAGACGCATGCTGCAGAATGACTGTTCTCCAATCTCAATTTACCTTTGCTTCACCAGTGAAATTGAAAGAAGAATTAGTGCCTCAGTCTTTCACACTAATCTACTGAAGCGCTCATCCCTTTGCAGGGGGTGGGGATGAGATGTGCGGGGGTGGGGTGGAGGGGAGTGGAAACAATTTAAGCTTTAGCCAGTTCTTCATGAAGATAAGAGGAGAGACAAGAGAAGGTGGCTTCCCAAAGAGGAATAAATATAGGAAGCTGTGTCTTTAATGACAGCAGGCTTAGCACTACAGAAATGAGTATGTATTACAGAGTACAAGCTCACTACTATGAAGATTTAAAATGGTATTCAGAAGCTAAGCCAATTTAAACCATAGTGTAAAATTCTGTTATTCTTACAGAAAACATAGCCTAACAGCATACAGTATATATGACTGACATAGAATCCTAATCTTATTTAGTATTTAGGCCATTTCTATTGAGCTATTTTCAGAACCCTGATATCATACTAACATGTCCTCAAATTTTGCACACATTGGACTTCACCATGAATGAAACAATAAACCAGTTAATAGGTTGTTCAAACACTCATTTACAATTGTCATACGTATTCACGGCATATTTATTTAGCACTAACCATCTATGTCAAAGTTAATTATGAAAAACCATTTAAATCATAGAGTTATTGTCATCACCTTTAATTTCCATACTAGTATACTTTTATTTAAATACAGCAAGCCATATTTACTCCGGTACAATTCTTCTGCTTTCTATGATGTTTATACTAGAAATTAATTTGATCCATCATGTTTTTTAATACATTACGTACGCATTTTCTCAGGTCTATTCTTAAGATTTATACTTGATGTCCCCCTTTGATCATATTGAAGGATAGAACATATAGCAAAGAATAAAATTAACTCACCTTGGTTTGCTAGTCTGACATCATTAAAGTAGATATATCATCAACACCATAATCAACTGGCAGTTTCACACCAGGAAACACAGAAAGCTTGGCACAGTGAATAATCAGAGCGAGGGGATATGAGGTGGGGGAGGAAGGGACTCAAGAGACTGCTTTGCTCTTGCATTATTTACCAGTTGCTAAGTACAGACTAAAATCAAGTGTTAAGGCATTTATCAGACAGAAAATACCTGTTTATATTTTCAAGACATCTGTATTCTTTCCCTCACAATTTGATTCTAATTATGATTATTTCATTTTAATATCCTGCATTTCATACTTTGGATTATTTCTCTATTTTATTCAGTTAAAATTCTAGAATGAAGCATGCTTTTTGGCAAAGAAAAAGAAAAGAGTAGACTTGGCAAAGGATGATAATTTACAACTATATTCTGCACCTGTGGGAAAAAATTGCTGTATTTTGTACATACAAAACGTTGGATCAAAGATGGGCTTGTTATTTTAAAAAGTATACAGATTAGATATTGAATGTTATATTTTGTTAAAAAAATTTTTATACAAAATCAGCTGATTTTAGGACCTTGGAAATCTCCCTTACAACATATATAGTGTTTACAGAGACCATCAGTACACACACATTTCAACAAACCACATTTCAATTTCATATACTCATCACTAGTGTCTATCAGACCATTGTGATGAATGCATGGAAGTAAACTCTATAGAACTTTGAATTAATTTCTGATTCACATAAATTCATCAATATTTTACACTCAAAGAAAATAAGATATCTGAAATCTCTCAGTGCAGCCAGAGACCAGCCAAATCACCCCCACTGGTTTCAAATTGGGTTAAACTGCATCAGAACAGACTGCATCTACACTAGGAGCTTCCACCAGTGCAGCTACACAGGTGCCTCAATTCTCAGTGTAGATAAGAACTTTAAGGAAAGTTTGAGGCACATCTGTGGTTTGCTGCTTAGTGTGGATAAACCTCTAGTTCTATCTTTGGAGACTGAAGTATTACGTTGGGGTACATTTGTTCTCTCGTCTAAGAAATATAATAAAAGGACAAATTAATAGATGTAACAGCATAAGCTGTAACATTTTCATCTTTAGATTTCAAAGCACTTTACAAAAGGGGGATATGCATAATTTTGTCTCCATTACTCAAGCACAGAAAGGTGAAGTGACTTACCCCAGGTCACAGGATGTCAGCAACAGAGCTAGGAACAGAATCTAGTTCTCCTTACTGCCAATCCAGTACCCTAAGTGTTGGACCACATTTTCCATCTATTGTGTGAGCAAACATTCAAGCATACAACATTCAGGCATGACGTTAATCTAAGCAGCCACCTTATTTTAGTTATTTTACCTGTAAATCTGGGTAATGAATTTTACAGCCACGTGTCTAGTGACCTTCTTCCCCTTTGTAGTTTCCATTTATTAAAAACACTAAGTGAAATCATGCCCACAATGAAGTCCCTATGCTAAAGCAGTACCAATTAAAGCATAAGAAAATAGAGTAATACATCCTACAGCCTCCAAATGGTTGACCACACAATTGTCTTATCTCGGTAATAAAATTCAAAAGACATGTTCTTGTTCAACTCCAATAAATTCTTCTTTAAAATATAAACTGAAAATAAAAAGCTTGGTCCCTCAGGATTACATGAGAAGTTTGACTTGGCCCACCAGCTGGAAGTCCTAAGAGGACACCGCTCCTTTCTGAACTGCCAACAACTTGCTGACAAGGCTGAAATGAGCCTGCAGTACTGCCTTGAGGTCCACTACTGTAAGGCTTACAATGACAGGCATTATTTGCTTCACCACTAACCTGAAGTTATCTTAAGTAATTCACAAAACTAATCGGGGAAGCAACTTTTGATACCAACATAAACTGCTAGGTTTGGCTTCTTTGGAAAAGTATGCGGTTGCCAGCAACAGCATTCAGACCATAAAGTTAACACAAATACTGTTTAGGAAGCATTTCCAGATACAGAAGTTATTTGTGCAGAATAAAAAAACTCCCCTTGAAAACATGAAAGTAGAGCAATGTCAGTCAAATAGACTGTTTTGAAGTCCATTCCTGCTTCAGACACTGGCAAAAATAGAAAGGATTTTTTTTTATTAAGCATCAGCAAAAGTTTTGGGTTTGTTTTTTGTTTAGTATTATAGATTCATTAGGTTTAAAGGGAATCTTTATTGAGTCATCTAGTCGACACCCCAGCACCATGGTACGATCTATTTCATAGCCAATAAAACTGACAGATGGGTGACAGTTCTAGCCTTTACTGCCTCCAGCTGTTAAGCAACTTCCATTTGGTAACTTGTTCCATGGCCAAGCTGTTTATAGCTAAACTGTCTTTTCACATAGACTAAGTCCACCGTTTCTTATTCTGTCCTATTTCATTAATGAAAATAATTGACCCATGTTACTCATAAAAATCAATTCTTTATATATTTGGAGAAAAAAATATCCCCAGTCAGTTAGCCGTCTTTTCTCTAGATTTAACAGGTCCAATCCACTTACCTTTATTCTACAAGGTTTCTCTTCCTCACCTTTAATCACTGCTGCTGTTCTTTAAGGATATATCTAGATAGGGATAAAAGACCTGCAGAGCAGCCACAGCTAGCCTGGGTCAGCTGACTCAGGCTCCCCAGGCTTAGGCTACAGGGCTAAAAATTGTGGCAAAGACATTTAGGCTCAGGCTGCAGCCCAAGCTCTAGGACCCTCCACCCTCACAAGGTGCCAGAGCTCGGGTTCTAGCCTGAGCCCAAACATCTACATGGCAATTTTTAAGTCCCATGAGCACAAGGCAGCTGATCAGGGCCAGCCATGGAATTTCTACCTTTGTGTAGACATACCTTAACTCTGTTGGCCAAAATGTAACATGGTACTTCAGTACAGAGGCCAAAACTATACCAAAAAGAGTGGAATTATCACTTTTAAAAGAACAAAACACAAAACCAGGCATTTCTACAGTGCTTGTCACTCTGCTATATGACACACGTAATACATTACAAGTACTACTTACTGTTTTTATTGCAATAGTGTTTAGACATCCCCATCAGACAGATTGAGGCCCCAACTCGCAAGTAACTTAGTAACGTAACCCAGAGTCCAATCCTTTAGCCTTTACTCAGGCAAACCTTCTACTGACTTTTATAGGAATTTTGCCTGAGTAAGGACTGCAATATTTTGCCATATAATGGATTTTGCATTTTTCTTCTCTGTGAAAAAAGTCAGGCCATTTCTGTTTAAGAGAGTCTCATGTTTCAAACTATGCAAGTCTCTTCAGGATTGATCCTTAGGATAGGGACTTAGATAAATTTAAGTAAGACCACATTTTATTTGTTTGCAAAGCAATGGCCTCAATCTGTAGTAGGACCCTTGAGAGTTAGCTCACTACAAATAATTATTAAAACATATCCAGCATAACCTAAATCAGAGGAGGAAAAAAAGCCTAATTTACAATCCTTAGACGAGGAGACCAATTTTCAAGAAACAGTAAATACACACTTCTTCAGGAGAAACCTCACTCCATCACCTACCATCAGCACAAAAGTAGCAAAGTATCCAAATTAGAAGCTCTTTCTGGAATTCCTAACAAGAATCCTTATTAAAAGTAACTAAAAAAGGACCTAGGCACTCTTTAAAAGAAAAGGGAGTTTAATTTTACCCACAACTGTAGGAACATTAGCACTAAGTTTTATTTTGGGGGCCAAAAGGGACTCTTCAGTGTACTACCTCATGCTAGTAATATTCCACATAAAATGGATGCAGCCTTTAGGTGACATCTGTGACCATATTTTCAATAAACACTATGGTTATGTCGACACTAGAGAGCTTACAGCTGCACAACTGTAACGATACAACTGCGCCGCTGTAAGATCTCTCATGTATCCGCTCTATGCCGAAAGGAGAGAGCTTTCCTGTCGACGTAATTAAATCATCCCAAGTGGCGGTAGCTATGTCAATGGGAGCCGCTCTCCTGCCGATATAGCACTGTCCACATCGTCACTTATGCTGGCATAATTTACATCTCTCGGGTGGGTGTTTTTTCGCACACCCGAGCAACGTAAGTTATGCCAACACAAGTGGCAGTATAGACATGGCTTATGAAAAAGCAATCAATGCAGAATAAAAGTCCTGCTTTGCAGAACTGAAAAGGCACCAGGAAGTAATAACATTTATTCTCTTTATTAAAGCCTTTTTAAAAAAATGACAGCCAATCATGTTTTGGCTGCTGGGCTCCGTTGTATGTGAAAACAGGCTTAAGAATGGGACTCAGTCTACGACAGTCCCCGTGAGACAGAAGAACAAAGACTGGGAAACTGGCAGTGATGAATGGTGGACTAAAAATGAGTTTGAAAAAAAAAATCAGATTGGGTGGCTCTATCTAATTAGCAGAGACCAAAGCTGGTTATCCCATCATCTAAACTGATGAATGAGCAGGAGCAGAAATGTTATTATAAAACTTAATTTGACAACATCTTTTTAATTTCAGGTATTTGTCAGCACTAATCAGTCACATAACCTTTTTTTGTTCTATGAAATAATTAAGTATACTTTGGCTTTAGAAAAGTTTAAATATATATGTACCACTTTAGCCCAGTTACAAGAAATTTAACTTCAGTCAAATACAAAATCTCAAAACTATTTGTTATACTGTTTCCTTTATTGATTATTTTAACCATTTCAAATCCAAAACAAATGTCAACCACACCAACACTGCAGCTTTGCTAGGATTTTAATTTCAGGTATTAGAAATGTAATAGTCTTTTGAGCAACTCTGTTCTTAACACAGTGGTAGGACAAAAATAACTATTCTGTGGGGTAAGTAATTCAAATTCCAATTTTACATGTGGAGTGAATAGCGACAAGATGGATAGTAACAGGCCTTTCATTTTCACAAGTCAGTCAGTCATCAGACCGCTGTCATCCACAAATCCTGCTACACAATCAAAGAGCTAAAGAACTACTGAATTATTTATTACATCTGACACCATCAATTATGCTATCATGTAAAATGTCACTGAAACAGCCATTTAAAGAATAATCATAGATACCTTGGTAACTTTTAACCAGGTTATCAACTGTTCAACTTAAAAAAAACATACCAACAAAAAAAACACCCTACCCTCATGCTTCTGAAAATGATCTGTACCTGAAAAACTCAGCTTCTAAGTAAATTCCTTCTTACCACTGCTTTCAGTTTATTTTCATGTAGTAGTAAAACAAGCCACATATTTTTTGGTCAGCAGACGTTAAAAATATGATACAAATGTTGTATTGATTAAAGATCAGTTTTGCATAGTACCTGTTAATACAATTTGCATTTGAAAACTTATAACCACACTGTTAAACTGGCAGCTGTGGAAGTTCATCTAAGCAGTGCAAGGTTAGCAACATTGACTGTGCCTTCTCACATTGGTAACAGCCTTAAATGTCTTTGGTATGGATAGTATATCCTGGCAGCCCACTGCATTTCAGAACACAAGTCCAAATCTCTCAGAAGTTGTAAATTAAATTGTTTTAGTAATTTCCCTTCTCTACAAATAAGGGTTTGAAAATTACATGTGCAGTTTCTATTAAGTCTATTAGCTTCTAACACAGGCACTAACCTAATACTAATTTTTGTATGTTTGTACTTGAGTGACTGTTGTGCAGGCATATTGATGTACACCAAAAGACCGAACACAATACTGCATTCAGAAGACTCGGTTAAACTATGAAAAACTTCCTGTTTAGATATTTAAGAATAACCTGCAGCCCACTGGCTGCATGGAGCCTGCTGAGTTGTTTCTTACAGTCTGTCAGTCGCCCCCATTTTGAGGCAAATTCAGCCCAGCCAAGAGTCTGAAGGATCTTCTTGCAACAGAACTGGGTAGGGAGGGGAAGTCTAGAAGCAGGGGCAGGGGGAAGAAGGGAGTCAAATTGTGAAAACCCTTTCATGTGAAATGGAGCCCAGATATGCACAGGATCCTTACATGGTAATGTATGTGAAACAGTGGAGCAAGGCAAAAGCAGGCCAGAAAAGCTACTGTCCCCATAGAGAGAGAATATTAGAAACACTGGGACTACTGAGCTGTCAGTGGGAGGGGACAAGACTGGCTGTGAAACAACTCTGCAGCCAAGAGAAGGGCACCTTGCTAACAGAAAGAGAAGTTAAGGAAATGAAAAATTAAGAAAGTATTGAAGAAAAGAGGTGCAACACTTCTCAGAGAATAAAGATACTCAGTTTCAGATTCTCAGAGTACATGGAGTTATGTGAATTATTCAGCAGTTGCGCAAGTACGTATTCTTGCCCTTTTCACAAAGCTCCCTGTGAAACACCAGCTACTAAGCTCACACTTTTTTCCTCGTTATTACACCTATGCATGTATGTTTGTAAATACGAGTCCTTTATGTTTCTGTGAGTGAGAATGTGACATACCAATGGTGCTCCCCTATCATCAGCACTTTTTCTGAGAAGTCCTGCAACAATGAGGCCTAAATAAAGTTCCTACTTAAACATATCACTATGTGTTAAGAAGTATTTTCAGGCAAGAAAAAGTCAGAGGTGGAGAGATTCTTGTTAAATTTATCTTCTGGTAGAGGTTACTTCAAATTTGCTGGGAATCTAAAAGCTGTTTTGGGGGGCTTTTGCAGAAGTCTTTGCCTCTCACAAGAGGAAGCATGTGGCTCTTCAGACAGCATTAACCAAAGAAATTGCTCACTTTAAGTAGTACATGAACTAACAGCAACAAGGCACACACTATACATTATACACTTATCGATGGTGGGGTTAATTTGGCTGCTCTTCAACTGGCTATAATTGAAAAATCACTTCAATATTAGAAATAAAAGAAGTAGGAGATTCTACTATTGGCTGTTAAACTCTGAAAATATGGAAATCCAAATCTGGACAGTGACAAAGGCAGATCGGACCATCACAAATAATAACCAAGTAACCAGTGACCTTTAAATCCTCTCAGAGTGATATACATTCTTCTGCATCCCTAGTGAATTTCAAAATATGTCATACCTCCCAGGGATCTAGTGTCTAGATCTGCATAAGCTGCAGGAGCGAGAATTGTTTTGATGCTCCTAAATGAGAGGCGATAAAGAATGTCATGTCCGATATGCTGTTGAATGAGCCCTAAGTTTTGATGGCATTCAAATGTAATTTTAAAATACTTTATTGGCAGGGTTGCTCCCCTTTTTACTGCACTATTTACTATCTCCAGAAACAAAATGCCTCTTCAGAGAAATGATTGAGTCTTATCTCCGCATACAGCATTGCAGCAGCACAGCTACAATCATGCAGCTATAGTACATTAGTGAAGATGCTATTATGCTGACAGGTTAATCCAGCAATTTGAGAGGCAGTAGCTATGTTGACAGGAGAACCTCTCCCATTGACCTACTGCTGTCTATACCCAAGGCTAAGTCAGTATAATTACATTGCTCGGGGGTGTGGATTTTTCACACCCATGAGCAACGTAGTTATACTGTTATACATTGGTAGTGTAGTCTTGGCCTGAGGTAGTTATTGTTCTGATATTGAAGGGTACAGATAATACTTCAATTCTGGAAAATACAAGTATTTTTCCTTGATAATTTTTACTATACAAGTATTAGCAGGAGAGGTTAGAGGTTACAATCCTCAGACTTATACATTTTGAACCAGACCAGTTCTATTAAATGAAAAAACTGATAATACTATGCTGTTATAAAAAACCACTCACAGATTGGTTGATGATATATCACTTCCTATACTGAGGTTAAAACATTTGACTGTACTGAACGGGAAGCATATTTTGAAGTGTTTGAGCTTTGTGGATTTGAGACAGCATTAAGTTGGCTGGATCTAATGCTCTGTATGCAAGAAGAGCATTGTGTGTCCGTAAATGCAAGGCACTCCAGTAGCTTCCCATTGTCGAGAAACATTGTCCAGAAGTGTCCTACATCTGTTATTTGTTCTATCTATTGAGCAAGTGGGTTTGAAAGCATCTGATAGACTTACGGTACGTCTACACTTGCAGAGTTTTTGCACTGTAAGTTTCACCGGTGATAGGGAACTGGTGAAAGAAAAGTGCTGGTTTGTGTACTCAATTCCTCAGATGTCAGAAAGTGTTTACACTAGCAGCACTTGATGAGAGCAGCACTGTAGGGCAGCAGTGCAGCTCTCTTGATAGGTCTTGTGGGAAGGGTGGAGGTGAGTGGAAGGCATTCTGTGTCCCTGCTCTGCAACCCGTGATGCACTGCTTCATGTCCCAGCAGCCCCAATACTTCCTTGTTTCTTTCATGGCATTTTTTTTTTTAAGCCTCCTGCTATCTGGCTGCTTTCCCTGCCACATCTATGAGCAACGGGAAAGGAAGTTTCAAACTTCCCGGGGCTTACAGGGGCAGGGCCAGACATCCCTTACCTGGCATCAGAGCAGCAGAGATACTGGCCAGAGTGGTCACTTTTGGAACTGTGGAATATCCTCAGGAGGCCAAAAGATGTTTACATGGGTAGAACGTGTCTTCACTTTCACAACAGCGCAAAAATGAACAGCAGAAAGAGCTGCATGCCTCCAGTGGAGGTGGTTTTCTTTTTGCGGTGAAATGTCTGCGTTCCACCACAAAAAGTCATGAAGAAGTTTAGAAGCTCTGTAGTTTTAGTGCAAAAAAGGGACTTTTTGCGCTTTAAATAGCAAGTGTAGACATAGCCTTAAGATTTGCTGTTGAGGACGACAGTCATAAGACGTTATTGACTGGAAGCACTGAAAAACTAAACATATGATCCAGGCAAGTAAAATAATTACTTATTACCCACTGAAGAAGTTGTTTGGCACTCTAAGGCTGAAGGTGAAACTTGATTCATTGTTCTTGTCAATGGACTAGGAGAAGAAAGTAACTAGGACTAGGGCAAGTGACTAGGAGAAGAAAGTTTGTGCACCCATCCCAATACTTCCCTAAATTCATCCTTTGGCTTCATTTAATTATTTGAAATCATGCTGCACTTCTAGAAGAGCACATGCAGTAAAAATAATGTAGGTGCTCTCCCTAAGGTGCAATGAGCACATTCAGTGGAATTTCCAAAGAAAGTAAGGCAAGAGGTCCTGGGATAGATGTACAGGTTAGTCAATACCAGGATTTTTTTTAACTGCAGGTAAGAGCAGTTGCTGCTCCTTCAGGAAAGGACATACAATATTCAGTGCATGTAACAAATTAAGTTTAAATAACTTATGTTAGTTGAAAAAAGTTAGGATATGAATGTTTTCCTGAGAAAAGTTCTTTTTATATATATAAAAATATATAAAATTCTCATTCTGACATAACTTCTTGCACCACACTCACAGTAACAGTGTAGCATGTTAAGGAGTCAGCCAAATCAAATCACTCAGTGACAGATTTCTTAAGAACTTTAGGGTGTTACTGGGATTATCCCTCATTGCTATAGAATTCTCATTTGTGAACCATTCCATTTCTGGCTTTTCCAACTTTCCTTTAGACAGAAATAGTTGGGGGAAAGAGCAATAGGCATCTGACCAAGGGCTTGTCTACATGTACAGTTGCACTGTTTCAATTAGTGGTATGATTTAAAAATCTACATAGTTAAATCACTGCAAAATGCTAAATGGATATATAAAGCCAGATTAATACTGATTTAGTTTAAAACAAATAGGAACAGATTTACTATAAGCCTAAATAAGACATATAAAGTGAAATAAGGTCTACATGAGGTTGTGTGGCCTTTAATTAAAATAAATTTTAACAACTAATTTATGTTAAACCTGTGCAACTCCTGTGGTTAGAGAAAGTCTTAGATCCAAGTCATTGTAGGTCAAGGGACATACAGGAACATGGTTGGGGGTGGGGAGTGTAAGAAAAAGACTAAAATAGAGGAAGACAAGCTGATTACTTTATTGCAGAACAAACAGAACGTACTGTATATAAAATGGAAATTATGAGCTTAATGCACGTTTGAATGAATAGGAACAAACATTTTGGGCTGGACGAATGGTCCACCTAACCCAGTATGCTGTCTCGGACAGTGCCCAGTACCAGCTGCTTCAGAGGGAATGAACAGAAAGGGCATGTTTGAGTGATCCATTCCCTGTTGTCCAGTCCCAGCTTCTGGCAGTTGGAGGTTTAGGAACACCCAAAACATGGGTTTGTGACCCTGGCCATTTTAGCTAACAGCTGTTGATAGATAAGTTCATGGAGGATAGGTCTAAGTCTTTTTCTAAAACTCAGTTAAAATTTTGGCCTTCACAACATCCCGTCAATGAGTTCCACAGGCTGGCTGCGAATCATGTGAAGAAGCACTTCCCTGGGTTTGTTTTAAGCCTGCTGCCTATTCATTTAATCAATTAAACCTTAGCTCTTGTGTCATGTGAAGGCATAAACAACACTTCCATATTCACTTTCTCCATAACTCTCATGATTTCATATCCAGGGCTTTGGAGGGGAGTCCGCAGCTGGAGCGCGGAGCAGCTCCAGAGCAGTGGAGCTGAAGGTTTTTGCCTGGAGCTGGAGTGGACCCAGAGCACAGCTCCAAAGCCCTGATCATATCCTACTTGAGTCATCTTTTTTCTAAGATGAACAGTCCCAAGCTCTTTAATCTCTGTCGATACATACCCTTAATTTTCGTTGGCCTTCTCTACATCTTTTTTGAGATAAGGTGACCAGAACATCTCATAGCATTCAAAGTTTGGGAGTACCATGGATTTATATAGTGAAATTACATTTTCTGTCTTATCTATCCCTTTCTTAATGTTTTGTAACATTTTGTTAGCTTTTTTGACTGCCACCACCCATTTAGCAGATGTCAGAGTACTATCCATAGTGACTCCAAGATCTTTTTCTTGAGTGCTAACAGATAATTTAAATCCCATCATTTTGTAGGTATTGCTACAATTATTTTTTCTAGTGTGCATTACTTTGCATTTATCAACAACGAATTTCATCTGCCATGTTGCCACCCAGTCAAGTGAGATTCCTTTGTAACTCTTCACAGTCACCTTTGGACTTAACTGTCTTGAGTAATTGTTTCATCTGCAAATGTTGCTACCTCACTTCCCTTTTTTCCAGCTCGTTTATGAATATGTTGAACAGCACAGGTCCCACTAGAGAGCCTTGGGAGACCCTGCTATTTACCTCTCTCCACTGTGAAAACTTTCCATTTCTTCCAAACCTTTGGTTTTTTTTTTAATCTTTTAACCAGTTACTGATCCATGACAGGACTTTTCCTTTTATCTCATGACTCCCTATTTTGCTTAAGAACCTTGGGTATGGGTCCTTGTCAATGGCTTTTGTAAAGTTCAAGTACACTATATCCATTAGATCAGTGATTCTCAACCAGGGGTACATATATCCCTGGAGGTACACAGAGGTTTTTAAGGGTTACAACTCATCTATATATTTGTCTACTTTTACAACAGGCTACATTAAAAGTAGGGCTGTTGATTAATTGCCATTAACTCAGGCAATTAACTCAAAAAAAATCATGAATAAAAAAATCAATCATGATTAATTGCAGTTTTAATAGCACTAACAACAGAATACCAATTGAAATTTATTAAATAATTTGGATGTTTTTCTATATTTTCATATATATTGTATTCTGTGTTGTAACTGAAATCAAAGTGTATATTATTTTTTATCACAAATACTTGCACGGTAAAAATGATAAAAAATAGTATTTTTAATACACCTCAGACAAGTACTGTAGTGCAATCTCTGCTGTAAAAATGCAACTTACAAATGTAGATTTTTGTTACATAACTGCACTCAAAAACAAATTTAAATCGTCAGAGCCTATAAGTCCATTCAGTCCTACTTCTTGTTCAGCCAATCGCTAAGACAAACAAGTTTTTTTACATTTATAGGAGATAATGCTGCCCACTTCTTATTTACAATGTCACCAAAAAGCGAGAATAGGCATTTGCATGGCACTTTTGTAGCCGGCATTGCAATGTATTTACGTACCAGTTATGCTACACATGCATATGCCTTTGTGCTTCAGTCACCATTCCAGAGGACATGCTTCCATGCTGACGACACTCGTTAAAAAATGTCGTCATTCAGTTTGTGACTGAACTCCTTGGGTTGGGTCAGAATTGTATGCCCCTTGCTCTATTTTACCTGCATTCAGCCACATATTTCATGTTATAGCAGGCTCGGATGATGACCCATCAGATCTTGTTCATTTTAAGAGCACTTTCACTGCAGATTTGACAAAAAGCAAAGAAGATACCAATGTGAAATTTCTACAGATACCTAGAGCACTTGACCCAAGCTTGAAGTGCTTTCCAAAATCTGAGAGGGATGAGGTGTGGCACATGCTTTCAGATGCCTTAAAAGAGAAACTCTCTGATGTGGAAATTACAGAATCCAAACCACCAAAAAAACAAAAACAAAAAAAAAATATCAACCTTCTGCTGGTGGCATCTGACTCAAATAATGAAAAATGAACATGCGTCAGTCCGCACTGCTTTGGACTGTTATCGAGCAGAAATCATCATCAACATGGACACATCCCCTGCAACAGTGGTTGAAGCATGAAGGGACATATGAATTTTAGTGATTCTGATGATGCTGGCTACAACAGTGCCATGAGAACGCCTGTTCTCACTTTCTGGTGACATTGTAAACAAGAAGCAGGCACATTATCTCCTGCAAATGTAAACAAACTTGTTTGTCTGAGCGACTGGCTGAACAAGAAGGAGGACTGAGTGGACGTACAAGCTCTAAAAATCTTACATTGCTTTATTTTTGAAGCTTTTTTTGTACATAACTACATTATCTTTCATAATAAAGAGTTTGCACTACAGTACTTGCATTAGTATTTTTCAGTTCACCTATTTTTATTTTTTTACAATGCACATACATAAATATAAAGTGAGCACTGTACACTTTGTATTCTGTGTTGTAATTGAAAATATATTTGAAATATAGAAAACAAACATTTAAATAAATGGTATTATTGTTTAATAGTGTAATTAATCAATTTTTTCAACCATGCAATTAATCATGATTAATTTTTTAATCGCTTGACAGCCCTACTTAAAAGCATTAGTAAAGTCAGTACAATCTAAAATTTCATACAATTATTTGTTTATACTGCTCTCTGTACTATACACTGAAATGTATGTACAATATTTATATTGCAATTGATTCATAACTGTATGGTGAAAATGAGAGTAAGTGCTGTGACACTTTTGTATTTTGTGTGTGAGATTTTGTAAGCAAGTAGTTTTTAAACGAGGTGAAACTTTGGGCTATGCAAGACAAATCAGACTCCTAAACGGGTACAGTAGTCTGGAAAGGCTGAGAGCCACTTCATTAGATCCGTGTCCACGTTTGACAAACCTCTCAAAGAATTATAGACTAGTAAGGCATGATTTGCCTTTACAAAAGCCACGTGGTCTCTTCGCCAATAAGTCATGTTCATCCATGTGTCTGATAATTTCGTTCTTTAGTATAGTTTCAACCAGTTTGCCAGGTACTGAAATTAGGCTCACTGACCTGTAATTGCCAGGATCACCTCTGGAGCCTTTTTTTAAAAAAATAGGTGTCACATTAGCTACCCTCCAGTCATCTGGTGCAGAGGCTGATTTAAGCAATAGTTTGTTCACCCCAGTAGTAATTCTGCAATTTCATATCTGAGTTCCTTTAGAACTCTTGGGTGAATACCATCTGGTCCTGGTGACTTCTTACTGTTAAATTTATCAGTTTGTTCTGAAACCTCTATTGACACCTCAATCCTCGATAGTTCCTCAGATCTGTTACCTAAAAAGAATGGCTCAGATGTGGGGAACTCCCCCATACCCTCTGCAATGAAGACCAATGCAAAGAAATCATTTTAACTTCTCTGCAACTGCCTTGTTTTTCTGCACGCTACTTTAGCAACTTGATCATCACTGGGAACCACTAGATTGCTTAGCAGATTTCCTGGTTCTGATGTACTTAAAATTTGCGCTGTTAGTGTGTGTCATTGACTAGTTCTTCAAATTCTCTTAATCTGCCTTATATTTTTTACACTTGACTTGCCAGAGTTTATGCTTCATTCTTCCTCACTACGGATTTGACTTCCAGTTTTTAAAGGACTCCTTTTAGCATCTAACCACCTCTTTTACTCTGTTTAGCTATGGCGGCCTTTTTTTGGCCCTCTTACTGAATGTCATTTGCTCTTGAAAGAGACACACAAATATATGTCTCTTCTAAGATAAAAGCTACTGATGGAGCTTCTTCCACTGACTGTACAAGCACCTTCTATTCAAACAATAAGTTCCCAAGTGACTAATCTTCCATGATAGAGAGGAAAGCAAAAACAGACTAAGTGGAGTGTAACCCTCACCATTTTTAGATCATGCAGGTGCACAAAAACATTCATAGACTTTATGGCCAGACAGGACCATTACATCATCATCTAATCTGACCTCCTGTATAATCACAGGCTATTAAATTTCACTCAGTCACCCCTGTTTTGAGCCCAATAATGTATGTTTGGATAAAGAATATTTGCCAGAATGGCATTCAGTCTTAATTTCAAGAGATGGAGATTCCACTACTTCCCTTCGTGGTTTGTTACCTTCCCTGTTAAAACATTCTGCCTTATTTCTAATTGGGATTTGTCTTTCTCCACCAAATTAAAGTGCCTTTTAGTACCTGGTATTTTCTCCCCATTAATGTACTTGTACACTGTAAATCAAGTCTCCTCTTAGTCTTCTTTTTGATAAGAAAAACAGATGGAGCTTTAAATCTCTTACCATAAGGCATTTTCTCCAGCCCTCAAATAATTTGTGGCTCTTTTCTGCACTCTCCAATTTTCCAAACATCTTTTAAAATCTGGATCCCAGAACTGGAGGCAGTATTCCAGTATCTGTCTCACAAATGCTATATACAGAAATTAAATCACCCCCTTACTCCTAGTCTCCTGTTTATACATCCAAGGATTGACATAGCCTTTTTTGTCACAGCATCACACAGGGAACTCTTGTTCAGTGGCTCGTCTACTTAACTCCTAAACTCTTTTCACAATCACTGCTTTCCAGGACAAAGTCTATCATCCTGTAGGTATAGCCTCCATTACTTTTTCCTAGATGTATAAATTTGCATTTGGCTGAATTAAAATACATTTTGTTCGAACGGGCCCAGTTTATCAAGCCTTTCAGATCACTTTGTATAACTGCCTTCTCTTCACCATTTTTCCTTATTCCTCCAGTCTTTGTATCATCTGCAAATTTTAAATCAGTAGTGAATTTATATTTACTTCCAAACTATTAATGAAAATGTTGAATAGCATCAGACCTATCAGACCCAGTATCAATCCTCGCAGAACTTCACTAGAAAAATCTCCATTAACAATTACTGTGAGAACTGTTAGCCAGCCAATTCTGAATCCAGTTAATGTATGCTCTGTTGACATTGTATAGTGCTAATTTTTAAATCAGATCATGTGGGACTAAGGCACACGCCTTATAAACAACTAACTACAATACATCTACATCATTACCTTTATCAACCAGACTTGTAATCTGATCCAAGAATAAAATCAGGTTTGTTTCATAAGACCTATTTTCTCTATACTCATGTTGTCTGGCATTAACTATATTCCTATCCTTTAATTTTTTATCAACTGAAAGCTATTTCAGCTTTTCCATTATTTTGCCCAGGACTGATGTCAGGCTACTAGGCCTGTAGTTCCCAGATCATCACACTTGCCCATTTTGAATAGTGTCACAACATTAGCACTCTTCTTATCTTCCATAATTTTAAATAAATTTTCAAACAACATCAGTGGGCCAGAGATCTTGTCAGCCAGTTCTTTTAGGATTCTTGGGTGCAAGTTTTCCAAGCCTGATAATTTAAAAATGTTATCCCTAGCAAATGCTGTGTTAACATCCTTTCTAGTGACAATGGACTGGAAAGTAAATCATCCTCATGTGACACAAGCATATCATCCTACTTTGAAAACAGAAATTTATTGACCACTTTGCCTGTTCTGTATCATTAACAATTTTACCATCTCCATCTGGTAATGGGCCTATGTCAGGACCTCTTTTGTTCCTACCAAAACATAACCCTCGTTGTCCTTAGCCATGGATTTTCCCTGATGTCTTTAGCTTCCCATTATCTATTTTCTACACTTCATAACAATCAGCATAAATTAGAAGTTATCTATTTTCCCTATTTTCCATTTATGATTGTGAGGATTTGTGGAATCTGGAATTCCAATTTGATTTTAACAACTTTCTCATGTCCTGTGTCTGTTTCACTATCTACTGCCTCATGGTCCTTGTTGTGACTGTTGGCACCTTGGGGGGTAGGGAGGGTTGATATTGCTCAATTAGGGCAAACTGTAAAGAATGGGGCAGCCGATCCCCAAAACCGGTGGTTATTCTAATCATTAGATTCACCAAGTCAGCAACAAAACAGCTTTTACAATAACTTACTGGTTACCCAGAAGCCAAAACCACAGCTGCCTTAAAGCAATCCAGCCTTGGGCTCCCACCCAGACAGCCAAGTCCAATATGAGGAGAATTACTGAAAATCTTGTTTATCATATATAAAGTTGCACCAATCCCAGGAGATCGGACATATTACTCACCAGGCCAATGAATATTTCAGATGTTACTTAAGAATTGGCTGCAAGCGCGTATTTATTAACTAATCTAAGATTTATTTTTTTTTAAAAAAAAGTATTGCAGTTAAAAGATCACCACACATACGGATATGAACAGAGTTCTTAGGTCAGTTTCATAGTAGAGATGATGAGCTGCTGAGTTGCAAAAAGTTCTTTCCAGAATCAGTTCAAAAGGCAATCTATATATAGAACTTGTTCAGATTCTTCCATGAGAATTAGTAGGGTAATCCACTCTGGAGCTGGAGACCTCAGTCTTGCAACTCAAGCTTCCCCTGACCAAGCTTAAGCAGATCTGAGATACAGAATTAGGGCCCTAGAGTTTTTATAGATCTCTGGTGGGCTCTCCTATTGTTAGCCTCTTGACAGCAGGTATTCCTTGGGTGAAGCATTGTGGCTTAGAAGTAAAACCTCCAATTTCCTAAACGTACACAGGTAATTAGTTGCATTTATCAGCATAAGGTAATTATCCATTAATCAGTTCATAGACAGTTTACTACAAACTTCAAAGAGAAATACAGACAATATTATTACACCCAATTAGCATTTTAATGTTAATATGCTCTTTTGATCTCTGAATCAGTAGAATATAGTAACAGGAATTGTCTGGTTTCATGTGGTTTCTGCCTACTGTATTTTTCACTCCATGCATCTGTCGAAGTGGGTTATAGTCCATGAAAGCTTATAAATAAACGTGTTAGTCTCTAAGGTGCCACAAGAACTCCTCGTTGTTTTTGCTGATACAGACTAACACAGCTACCCCTCTGAAACTGGTTACATTGTTAACCTCTAACAAGATATAGGTAAACACAGACCAATACAATCACTATCTTCTTCCAATTCTCTAACAATACAAGTTAACATTGAAATGTTCTAGTCTAACATGGCTTTGTCAGCTGTTTATAAAGAATAGCCCTAATTACCATTTATATACTTTTCTAATACAGACGGCCCCCCAACTTACACAAGTGTTCCATTCCAGAAAGCCTTGCGTAACTCGAATTTTGTGTCAGTCCAAATTGTATACTGTACATTATGCAAAAATTTCTGTAACTCGAAAATCCTATTTCTGGCTTATGGAACTTTTTCCATAAGTGCGAATTTGCATAAATCGGGTCTTGCGTAACCCGGGGAGTATCTGCAGGTCTTTAAACGGTAGAATTTGGGTCATTTAGTCCGCAAGTTGCTTAACCTTTTCTGGCCCAATGTCATACTTGTGCTAAATAGCAGAGGAGTGGTGCCTACAATCTGTCTTTGAGAAAGACAGTTGTTAAGGGCCACTAACTACTGAATAGATGTGGACCAGACAAAATAATATGATGGCTGATGGATTTCAGTTCTCTGCAGAGGGGTGGAGTTTGGATAGTGAAAAATCCCCACACAGCAGCACAAAGAAAACAGGTGTTAGTAAAGATCTTTTTTAAAAAAAGACAAAGGCTAAGAAATTGAGGAATTCAGAGGGATTCCCAGAGACACATAGGAAGCTTCCTAGAAGAGATGGCATGCTTTCATAGCAGAGACTGAGGTCTTGTTTACCTACAGAATAGGCAAGGAAAATAGAAGCTAGATGACCTGGGAGAAAGTCTTACTCCATGATTTAGAGGAGAAGTCACGTACAGGCAGGGAGGGATCTTGAGTACTTAGAGGACTCTCATGTAAGCCCAGAGAATGCTCCAGAGTTGTGGGGAAACAGAAGCAGGAAAAACGCATGTAGGGTTATTTTTGTCTGTATCTGTATCTTCGGTGCAGAGTAATTTTGTTTAGAAGCCTTTTCTAAGCCTCTCTTTTGCATCTGTTTGCTTAACTTTCCATTTGCTTCACTTTCCATTTGTCTCACAAATTAAACTGTAAACTCCACAAGTTAGAACTCTGGGAAAAAGTGTGCTTAAGTCAGAGGTGAAAGTAATTTAAAGGACTTGCCAATACTCTGGAATCCTGAGGGGCGTGGCTTTCACCGGAAGAGGCGGAGCCTTTAAATCCCCAGGCCCTTTAAATCAGGATTTAAAGGGCCCAGGACTAGAGCTGTGGTAGCAGCAGCTGAGAGCCCCAAGCCCTTTAAATCACCCCCTGAACTCCCAGCTGCAGAGGTGGCTGGCAGCCCTGGGGTTCAGGAGCATTTTAAATGGGGGGGACTTAAAGGGCCCATGGTTCTAGCTGCTGCTACCGCAGCAGAGTCCCAGGCCCTTTAAGCTGCCGACGGAGCCCCAGGGCTCTAGCTGCCACTACCTTCCAGTTCCCTTTAAATCGTCTCCGAGCCCTGCTACTGGAGCCCTGGGGTAGCGGCAGCAGGGCTCCAGTGGCTATTTAAAGGGTCCAGGGAGGTAGAGGCAGCAGGAGCCCTGAACCCTTTCAATAGCCACCAGAGCCCTGCCGCCGCTACCCCAGGGCTCTGGCAGGCTCCAGGGGTTATTTAAAGGGCCCGGGCCCCTTAAATTGTCCTGGAGCCCTGGGGTAGCGGCAGTGGGGCTCCAGCAGTGATTTAAAGGACCCAGGGTGGTATCGGGACAGGAACCCTGGGTCCTTTAGCTGTCCGCGGCAGCTTCAGCTAAACATAGAAGCTGCCGTCTAATTGCCGCTGCCGCGGAAACACGTCTGCCACCCTAAGGGCAACACGGACTGCCCCTGTCGCCCGCAGGGGCAATTCGGCGCGCTGCTTGGTGCGGCGAAAACTGTAGAGCCGGCCCTTTTTAAATCAGCACCCAAGCCGCACAGCCGCTAACCCAGGGCTCTGGCAGTGGGGCTCTGGGCTCCAGCCCTTTAAATTGCTGCCTCAGGAAGCCAGTCCACCCTGGTATGGCACACCAGCTCTTGCCAGCAGGGGTGGCAGCTTTGTAGAAATTTTGGTGGTGACCAGAACCTGCCCCTGCCCAAACTCCACCCCCGACCTGCCCAAGACTCTGGGAGGGAGTTTGGGTGGGGGAGGAGGTCTGGGGTGCAGGCCCTGAGCTGGGGCAGGGGACTGGGGTGCAGGGTGCAGGCTCTTGGAGGGAGTGTGGAGGGAAGGGGTGCAGGTTCTGGGAGGGAGTTTGGGGATAAGAGGGGGTGTGGAGGGAGGGGGTGCAGGGGTGATGACTGTGGGGTGAGGCTGGGGTGGATTTGGGATGTGGCTGGGGATGAGGAGTTTGGGATGTGGGAGGGGACTCAGGGCTGAGGCAGAGGATTAGGGTGCAGGGGGATGAGGGCTCTGGCTGGGGCTGGAGATGAGGGGTTTGGGGTGTTGGAGAGGCTCAGGGCTAGGACAGAGAGTTGGGCCGCGAGGGGGATAAGGGCTCTGGCCGGAGGTGTGGGCTCTGGGGTGGGGCAGGGCTTGGGATGAGTTTGGGGTCCAGGCAGGCTGCCCTGGGACTGGAGTCAGAGAGAAGGACTCCCACTGCCCTCTCCCTGCTGGCAGCAGCAAGCTCTGGGGTAGGGGCCCCCTTCTCCCCCCCCCCCCCGGCAGCACACTCACCACCACCACCCTCCGTCACTGCACATGCTCCTAGGGCCCCTCTCAGATCCAGGAATCCCCCTTGCCTCCCCTGTGGTAAGTGCCATGCAGGGCGAGGGGGGTGGCTGCCATCACATGTGCACCTCCTCCCCTGCTGCTGCCTCTCACTGTAGCTTCACTGGAAATGCCCCCTGCCCAGCGTGGGACAAGAGCAGTGACTGCGGGCAGAGGGGGGGCTGTACCGGTGATGGGTCCCACTGGAAAATGAAAGGGTCTGAGGGGGAATGGCAGCAGTGAAGGAGAGCACTAGGACCCTGTGGCGACAGTTAATGCAGGCAGGCAGTATGGAGCTGCAGGGGACTGGAAGAGACAAATGCTTTGCTCCGGGACCCAGGGAGGTGCATGGGGGCAGCAAAGGGGGGCCGGGGCACACTCAGGGGAGGCGCGGGGGGGGGAAGCAGGTGGGGGCAGGGGGGATACCCGGCCCTGAACATTTCTGGAGCGGGTCTCCCGAACCCTCAATTTTGCTGGAGGCAGCATCAGAGAGGGAGAGAATGCTCCATTTTCTTGCCGGTAGCTACTGCACCTTTTCCTACCGCCCGTACTGGCTTACTTTCACCTCTGGCTTAAGCTAATGGGGAAATGGGCATTTTCATGTCAGCATTGGTCCTGGGGCCTAGGACAGCTGTTTCCATGAAAGGGGTAACAGACAAAGCCTGTGCCCAGGAAATGCACCAGAGAGGACAAGGGGTGGGAGGGGGAGAGGGAGAGAGAACTACAACCTACTTAGTCCAAGGGAAGCTTAAGGGAACATGGGTCCAGCCACTGTAATCCAAATGCTGCACAGTCATCAGGCTACTGTAAGTGGAGCTCTTCCAGGGCTGTGCGCAACAGTTATATATTGCCTTTTTTATTTCTAACTGCTGCCTTCACTATACCATTGAACCAAGAAGGAATTTTAACTAAAGTTGGTCAAAAAAAGGACATCTGATTAACTCTTCTTATTGAATGCCCATTTATTCAAACTTTTTCTAAGTTCTCTCCCAGTCAATTTAGCTCATGATTTTCCTTTTGAAACACATATTATATTATATAATATATAAATAAAAAACTGGTTGTATTTGCCCTTGCTGAATTTCATCAGGACATGATCAAGGTTAAGATTTTGTCACAGGAATTTTTCCACCAAAGCAACCTTTCTAAGACAAGCAATAAACAAAAACGCATGAAAGCCCACAATCTGTCTGTGTGTGGGCAGGGAGAGAGGGGCTGACTGCCACTCCAGCCCTACTGTTTCAGGCCCAGGGGGACAAGAGCTGCACAAGCCACACTGCAATGGAGGGGCTGAAGCAAAAAAAAAAAAAAAATAAAATAAAAAAAAATCAGAAGTCCATTAAAGTCACGGAATCCATGACAAAATCATATCCTTAGTCATGATCACTAGTCCCCAGGCAACCACTAACTTTCAGTCCAATGAGTAAAACATCTTTATCCAGGGAGATCCAACACAGAGTTATGCCACCAAACATTACTCTTTCAGCCAAATATAAAAGGATATTGACAAGATCTAACCCTACCTCAGAAAAGGGGGGGGGGGGAGGAGGAAAAAAAAGAATATGTGAAGATTTTCAACTGCATAGATTAACACCATAATATTATGAATCAGCTGTTTTGGCAGTTTTGGGGTAATTGATCAAGAACACCAGTTTTGAACAGCATGCCCCAGACCTAATTTTAGAAAAGAATTGGATCGACCTGGCAGCCTATAACTTTTTCCATTTACAACAATTAGTACAGACTACTTTGCTGCATCTCTATGCTTAGTACTGGTTCTTCTCTACATCACTTATCACGCTATATTGCCATTTTTAACTCCATTTCTTCCTTTGAACAATACAAAGGAAATGCACAATTTGTAAAATTTGGCCAATTGTAGCTATTGTATTATGAAACCTGAAGAATGCTATGAAATATACCTTTGATACACATTGGACTCAAAATGTTAATGAAAATATGTCTTTATACTAGGCTTGGTTCACCTTTTCTCAGTATTGCAAATTTGTATTATGTAAGCTCAAAGCAATCTGGAGCAAACTACCAGATGGTGCTCATTACACCTCTACAACAGTCATTTATTCAACCAAAAGTTCTATTATTTCTTTATAGCATCTCTGCATAAATGGCTACTAAAATTAGATATCAGTACTCATTAGGATAAGAAAAATGTAAGTATATATTTAAGCACTCACATGAATATCCCCACTAGATCACTGCTATCGTTGGGCAACCTCACATCACTATGGCACTGTGTTATTTACTAATCATCTCTGCATGTTTTCCCTTTGAAACATTGTTCTAATGCTGAGCTATAACAAACAAACCATGTATGGATGATTATGCTACTGCACTAACAATTATAAGTTGGCCCTTTTCCATTTCGTTTGGTAAAAACTTCATTAGCAAAGCTACTAAAGCCATACAGAGTGTAAAAGCTTTATAAGTTTGTATGAAAATGTTTAGCAGTACAAAAAAAACACTAAAATTTTGAATTCCTTGGCTGCAGGAGTATATCACAAATGAATTAAATTATTTGAGGAAAGACACAGAAGATAATAGACTAAGTCGCTAATAAATTGCCTTCCTACGAAGCTCAACTTCACTAGCAAGCTAGACAATATATTACACGAAAGTCTTTTGTTAAAAAGGCTGTACAAAACATGTTTACATTAAACTAGTGATTTATCTTTAATTTCTAAAATCTTAAAACTGTTCTAGAATTTTTCCCTTTACATACTTTGTGAAAGTATATTGGGCCATTCACGCTTAGTGTAATTCCACTGGATTCACTGCAGTTACACCAGGTTTGATGTTGGCCCAATCAGGACATCACTTCTACATTTCTAACAAAAAAAATTCACCCTTGACTGACAATTTTCTTGCTGCTGCTAACATTTCAGACATACAAACAAAAGCCTTCATGTGAATAAAGTCATTGCGGTTGCGTGGAAGGGAAACAGCTGCATGAGTAGCTAAGTACAGCCACCACCACTTCAAAATAAATCAAATCAGCAATCCCCAAGGCTAAGAAAGACCCCTGCAATATTATAATTTTCATACTGATTTAAAAAATAAACCTTCCAGACTGGCCGCAAGAGGAACAAAGCTGCTGCATCCTTTTAAATTAAAATATTTTAAGAGAAAGAACTACTTGATAAAGTTTTAATTTGAAGGCCCTAGGCTACAGAGGATCTGTAAATTTAGGGCAATCAATTTCAGACTGACAAACAGTACAACTACATTCAGGCTATACACCAAGTGGTCAAAGAGTCATACCCTATCCCTCAGAATGCTGTGCAGTCACCAAGGTTACAGGAAACCAACCCAATATAATGGAAAGTATTTTAGTTTATATATATATAGTTTTGATATGTTTGGTTGTTTATAGTAGGTTTTAACAGTGATATAGTGTTTTGGTTCTAGAATCAAATTCACAATAGAATTCACAATGAATGTGTGGAATATACATAAAGAATGAAAATAATCCAAATGATTTGCAAGTTTTAGCATAAATTATAAAAATCATTAATGAGTCAGTGAGGGTTGTTCACACTATGAGAAGAGAATCATGTATAATAGAATAGTATAACTGCTAAAACAGGCACAGACATGATAAAGAAATAGTTTTTGTTGCCATAAGGAACTGAAGCTTAAAGCAATCGCTTCCCCCGAGGTCATTCTGGCAGAATCCCATTTCCTGTAGCACTATGAATGTTTGATATATTACTACAATGTTCATTAAAAATATTTATATACAGTGAACTTAATTTTCTAGTTAAAAGAATAAAAAGAAAATGTAGATATTTTGGTTCTGTATATATGCACACACCATATTTTGAGTTCATCTACATATTACCTGAATAACTACTTATCCCCCTTAGCTGAGCTGAGCATGGATTGACAGACTGTGCTTCACTACTCAGAGTGACAATTAACCTTGATACCAGTCTGCAAAGTGCTCTGTACTGGCAACAGAATAAAATCATCATCATCTAAATCAAAGATTCTACTGAAATTGAGATAGCTGTCATCCTTCAGCTATTTGGGATTCAGTAAGGAGCAACAAAGGCTGTTATAGAACGTCTTAAATGCAGCATTCTACACCCACTATGTTTTGTGCTTGTGAAGCTGTACATCTGGCTCCCCGAAACTATTACATACAAATGCAAAGCACTGAAAATTAGTGTGTTTTATTAATCAAATCTCTCCCGTGGAGCAGGTCATTATACTTGAGACCTGCATTCAAGTATGATTTATACTGAAATATTTTCTGGTGGAAATGTGATTTTCAAGTGGACTGTTGCTTCAGTGAAGATGCATGCATACACTGCATTAGTTTCCCCACTCATAATACTACTGATGGCTAACTGATTTTGTTTCTGGAATGTTACGTTTCAAATTGATAATCTTGCATTCAGTTGTGCGCGACAAAACTCAAAATAAGCTTCTTGTATCAGTACCTATACAGTAGGGTGACAGATTCTTTGGGAATGTACACAGGCAAACAGGATTAGATAGTTCTGCCCACAATTTAAACTCTATATTCAAAAAGTGCTTTTAATTATATCAGTTTACATTCTACATTCAAAAGGTGCTTTTTCGTCTTACAGCTAGGCAGGCAAAGAAAAAAAAGTCTTCTCTAAAAACCTCCCACCTTTAAACTTGCAATGACAAGTGATTGTGAAAATGTTTACAACCATTTCTGACATGACAATTCATTTTTGTGACATGTGCACTGTGTGTCAAAGTGTTTTACTACAGACAGGACATTCCTGTGAATAAGATGTGGCAGGGAAGCGAATCCCCTTTTAGAAATATTTTTGGAAACATTTGTTTTGTTGTGGATAAAATAAAACCTAATATAAATAAGACAATCAGCTAATTATGTTTTCCAGGGCTAGCTACTTCCTTTGAGGCAAGCTATGACAAACCCTACACAAGCACCCCAGGATAGGGAAAGGCAAGATGAAGAACCTGCTTTTCCCACACAGATGCCAGCAACAAAGTGACTTGAGTTCAGAACTTTTGCTCTGGACTAGCATCAGCGGTGGCTTAGAGCCAGGGTTCCCTACACCTCAACCAGCCAGCAGAACTGCACTTTCACAGAGGACAGCATATGCTGCTTTTTCTTCTTGGGTGACAGAGATGCACTGTGTACTCACAAGAGGAGTTTTGACTGAAATGAAACAGTATTTGTCCTAGGGAACTCCTGCTGCAACAAGATGCCCCTGCACCATTCCAGCACAATTCATGACTAAAGCCTTATACAGTACTCAAATGGTAACAGTCAGCCACTTTATTCAATAAATAATCTAATTGTGACTTGTCATACATTTTAGAGAACACACCAGGCACTAATGTTGAAACACCAGTAACTACCAATTTTAGTTTGGCTAATAAATCTGTATAAGTTTACAGGGTCAAATTCAGCCCCTTCCCTGCTGACCCCCCTCCGCTGCAGCCATGCCGTCGAGCTCTGGCCCACCGTTCCCGCAGGCAGCATGGGGAGCGCAGCTGGCTCTGACTGGGTGTCATGGCTGTGAGCTCTGCTGCTGGTAAAGGGATGGGAAGGTTGGGTTAAGGAGCAGTGGATTCTGGGGGGGTAGTCAGGAAGGAGAGGGCGGTTGGATGGGGCAGAGGTTCTGGGAGGGCCGGTCAGGGGGCCAGGAACAGGGTGGGTTGGGAGTGGGAGTCCCAGGGGGCCTGTCTGGGAGCAAGGATGTGGCTAGGAATCGGGAAGGCAGTCAGGGGATGAGGAGCAGAAGGCAGTTGGAAAGGGGGTGGGAGTCCCAGGGGCCTGTCAGGGGGCGGGGAGGATCCCAGGAGGGGGTGGTCAGGGGACGAGGAGCAGAAGAAGGTTGGATAGGGGTGGGAGTCTGGGGGGGCTGTCAGAGGGTGGAGGTGTGAATAGGGGTCAGGGCAGTCAGGGGAAAAGGAGCAGGGAGGGGTTGGATGGGTTGAGTTCTGAGGGGGAAGTCGGGGGCGAGAAGTGGAAGGGGTCAGATGGGGGCAGGGGCCAGGCTGTTTGGTGAGGCACAACCTTTCCTACCCAGTCCTCCATACAGTTGCGCAACCCTGATGTGGCCCTCAGGCCAAAGAGGTTGCCCATCCCTCGAACAGGGCTTCCCAACTGCACTTAGGCCATTGATGGGACTCACCTGCCCAGAGTCTACCCTCCTCAAGGAGCTCTTGAGAACATAATCAAAAAGGGTACTGCTTTATTGTTATGCTGGCCCTTGAGGACCATAGAGGTTAATTTATAAATGTCCACATGGACTGCACTAGGAAAATTCATACCACCCGGGTTTTTTTTTGCCAATCGGAAACCTACATTCATGGACCGGCTAGGACTATTCTCAAGAAATGACACTGTCAAAAATGGAGTTACTGTTTCCACCATTATTCTGGAGGACTATGGTTACTCTCTTTTGCCTTGGCTTATGAAATCTTACCCTGAAGATGAGACGCTGTGGCAAAAGGAGGATTAATTACACTCTAAGCAGGTGTAGAATGGTTGTTGGATGTGCTTTTGGCAGACTGAAAGCCCATGGGAGATGTCTACAGACCCACTTGGATTCTAGTGTTATCAATGCTGTGCCTAAAGATTGTGAAGAGCATGGCAAACCACAGTAATGCGAAGCCAGAGGTGAGTCATTTCCCCATGAATGGAACCATGGCCATGATGAACTGCTGAACCAGTACACTCGGCCAGAAAGTGCACCTACCAGAGCTGGAGCTGGATGCACCCAGTCAATAGAAGGCAGTTTCTCGGAAGAACAATGTTTTTCAGCCTCCGCTGATGGAGAAACTTTTAGTTATGAAGAACAATGGAAAGAATGATCATTATTCCTTAAAACTTATTTTCAAGTGCCACAGACCTACTGCACCAGTTCTACTGAGGAGTTGCTTCTGCAAGTTTGTAGAAAAAGACAACACTTAAACTGAGGTTACCCCAAACAAAAAGGTCTGATACAGAGTTCCAAGTTTCTTTAGGGACCTATTAAAATTTAACTCAAAACAAATAATGAATTTATTTGCAAATTCTCAAGTTCATTCAGTACTCAAATAGTAACTTGCTGTTCTGAAAATATACTTTTTCCTTACATAAAAGTAATTGAATCTCCTGATTTAAGTGCAAAACTCATTTCAATCTGAACTATGGAGCCATGATCTGTGCCTCCATAATATTTACAGTATTAAGAGCCAAGAGTGTTCAGAAAGCATGTCATCACTCATCTGTAGCATTCAATACTGTCACAGTAAGGATCTCAAGTTAATAAAGGCCACATAAATAGTGCTTTGTGCACAGCAGACATTAAATTATGTATTTAATGATAGATTCCTCCCTCACCCCCAAAACAGAAACAATTGGCTCATTACCATTTTGTTAACGTTAATCAGAGGAAACTTCAGTTTCTGGCATAAATTTAACTACAGTATAAGAGGTAATATTTAAGACACATCATGCCATACCACACAAACAAGAGCTGCCATATGTGAGGCACCGCCAAGCATGGTTTCTATTAAGATAGCTGATATACAGTAACTGGCTCCTTGCCAACCAACATGGAAGTGTTTAAAGAGGCCCATTTAATCCAATTCTACAGCTTTGAAACAAAAATTAAAGCGCTGTAAGAACTGTTAGCATGAAAAATTAAAGACATATAAACAAGTGAAAAAATTGTCAGGGTAAGTGAATATAAAGATTATTTCAAGGAGATATCTTAACTGTAATTAGCAACCTTTGGTATGTGTTAAGATGTGATTCAAAGCTGTGGCCAATTAGATACCCCCAATCTTGTAACAAAGCTGCAAACGTGTAAGTACAGCACAAATAATTACTGCATATCAGTTTTGTCATAAACAGATAGTTAAGGGTTAATGTCTCTTTTACCTGTAAAGGGTTAAGAAGCTCAGTAAACCTGGCTGACACCTGACCAGAGGACCAATAGGGGGACAAGATACTTTCAAATCTTGGTGGAGGGAAGTCTTTGTTTGTGCTTTTTTGTGTTGTTCGTTGTTCGCCCTTGGGACTAAGAGGGACCACACATACATCCAGGCTCTCCAAATCTTTCTAAATCAGTCTCTCATGTTTCAAACTTGTAAGTAATCAGCCAGGCAAGGCGTGTTAGTCTTATGTTTGTTTTCTCAACTTGTAAATGTTTCTTTTTGCTGGAAGGATTTTTACCTCTGTTTGCTGTAACTTTGAATCTAAGGCTAGAGGGGATGTCCTCTGGGCTATATGAATCTGAGTACCCTGTAAAGTATTTTCCATCCTGATTTTACAGAGATGATTTTAACCTTTTCTTTCTTTAATTAAAAGCTTTCTTTTTTAAGAACCTGATTGATTTTTCCTTGTTTTAAGATCCAAGGGGATTGGGTCTGGACTCACCAGGGATTGGTGGGGGAAAAGGAGGGGGGATGGTTAATTCCTCCTTGTTTTAAGATCCAAGGGGTTTGGATCTGTGTTCACCAGGGAATTGGTGAAGTCTCTCAAGGCAACCCAGGGAGCGGAAAGTTCTGGGGGGACAGAAAGTGCCCCAGACACTGAAATTCTGGGTGGTGGCAGTGTTACCAGATCTAAGCTAGTAATTAAGCTTAGAAGGGTCCATGCAGGTCCCCCACATCTGTACCCTAAGGTTCAGAGTCGAGAAAGAAACCTTGACAAGTTTACACAAGGAAAACAGCAAAAAGATCTGATTCCTATTTAATTTGTGAGATACTGAAAAGTATACATCTTTATTAGTTCATGAAATTCTTGTTTCTGAACTGCCACTTTTCTTCCAAAGCACTATGGAAAATAGGCGATACATTCTCACTATTACTGTAAACACATGTTAAACATATTTCAGGAATAATTCAAAAGTTATAGCATTGTCTTAGGGATGCTATGTTTGAATATAGTGCCTAGTTATCTGATTTTTAAAATAAACGTTTAGGGATTTATAACTGCAATAAAAATTATTATCTTGGTACTGAAGCTTGGTATGCAAGGTCTGAACAGGAGGAGGAAAATTTTTTTTTTACATTTTCATAAAGTCAGGTTTCCTTCATTTTATGACTGACAGGTGCAACACACCCATTCGTTCACATATGCACATACAAAATTATTTCAGATGTTCTTGTAGGCTTTTCCTAGAAAGAAAAGGATTTTAAAATATGAAAGCAAGCACTCAGTTCAAACTCTGCTCTCAGACATACATGTGTGGTCCTACTGAACTTGAGGCAGAATTTGGCCCTTGCAGTGAGGTTCCATGCAGTGCTGTAAGAGGCACAGAACAGAAATCAAGACCTAAAAGGTGAGGAGTGGAGGCATCTTAAAGCCACCTTTCTGCCCTCCAAACAGGGGCTGGTCTAGGGGCTGTAGGGGCCCCCAGCATAATTTAGCACAATTTGATTTTATGTTTGTTCTGAGAAAAGATTTGAACCAATATCCATAGATGAAAGGTACTGACTGGCCCTAATAAGACAGACAGTTTTTCACTCTGTTTTTCCTAGCTTATTATAACAAGAGTGCAAGTCTAATAATGTCAAAAGGTGCCCTATCATAGCTACATAGAGTGAATTTGAACAAGTTTTGGACAAAAAAAAGCAGCTATGGGAAGAGGGTTTTCATCTCTTATTTCTGCATAAACAAGGCACTGATGTTTTAGGTCCAGAAGAGTAACTATGGTTTATTTAAAAACTACTTATCCAATTACACTGTCAACCTTATAAGCAGAGCCAGAGGAAGTAGGTTTCATTTTTTTTCTCTTAACATTTACTAGACGACTAGTAGTATACACAAGTCTAAATATACTGCTAATACCAGCATGAACACTTATGAAGGAGCAGTAACTACTCTATAGTTTAGAACAATGCTAACTACCCATTAAAGGCAGAGTTCAGTTCAAACAACCTTCCTCCATCAGAGTTCCACAACACAGAAACCTATCTTCCAGGAATTCTACATACCACATCACATCCCAGGCCAGACTCTCTTTTTAAAAAAAGCGTGGGGAAACTTCTAAAGCAAAATAAGTGGTATTAACAAGTTGTGCATCTGTGTGTCTTTTGTCTCAAGATAACTACACAATTATGCAGCCTAGGGACACCAAGTTTGCTTTGTTTGCCTTCCTGAGAAGTATCTATTGTTTATTTAGCATATTCATCTGAGGTTTTTCTTGAAGGGGCGTAATGAGGGAGTAACAAAAGATACAACAGCTTTATGATATACAATCCACACTAAGGCCTGGTCTACACTACAAGATTAGGTTGATATTAAGTCACCTTGTATGACCTATTTGCACACGTGCCTATACTCAAATTTATCTCCAGCCAACCTAAGCATCCCATTAGAGTTGCCAAAGTTGACCTACTAAGCTCAACAGTGCGAGTGTAAACACTGCATGATGTGTTGACCCTAACTGTCCTCCAGCAACTCTCCTACAATACACCACTTCCTCTGACAGACTGCTCTGTTCACAATTTTCAACTCCACTGCCAAGGGAATCACAGAAACTAGAAGACACATCTCTATTTAAAACAGCGTATTTTTGAAATGTCTTTTCCTAATTGCCCAACTTGTTGAGCACACCTAACAGCTCACTTTTGTTGGGTGCAACTGCCCAACAGACCAGGCTGGCTCCACACACACACAAGCTGCCTTATTTCTTCCTCTGCAGGAGGACACTTTCCCACAACTCTGATTAGTTCAGCTGGCACCACTGCAGTGAAAAAGCTAGTGGCATAGAGGCTCAGAACACCAGTAGTAACAGTGTTCTGTGTCTTTGTGACCCTCAGGAGTGGGATATCAGCTATAATCTATGCTCTCTGGAAAAACAGTGCCAAATATTCAGTGCCCTTGCCCTATGCCTATTCCAATGGAATAGAGACTGAAAATCTATAGCTTCATGCAACAGAAAATCCTTCCCCCATGTGGGCCATATTCGCTAGAGCTGGAGTGCGATGCTGTGCGGAGGCATTCCAAAGCTGAAACATCAATAAGGATTTCTTGTTAAAAGTGATTCTAGGAAGAAGGGAAGGGAGTTTTGAAACCTGTCTTTCCTTTTCCATTGCGACTGTAAACCCAATGATACATCTTTTTATCAGCAGCTTCTGTCGTGGCAGCCCTGAGGAGTGTCCTTTCTCGAGCTGCAGATGCCTGACCCCGAGGAGCAGAAAGAAGAGAATATGTTCTTTGAGATCCCGCAAGTCAGCAATGCACTGAACCATGAACAAAGGGCTTGGAGGGCCAATATGGCCAACAGTGAGGAGAAAGACAGAGGACAGGAAGAAGACCCAGAAGCACCAGTAGAACATTCAGCAGGAAATGCACAGGGCATTATGGGTCTTCATGGGCAACAAACTCAAATACTGCAGACCCTGGTTGACCTACAGGCCCTAAAATCCCAGACCTTCTCTCCTTTGCGCTCCTTGGAAAACTTCATGGTCACTGCTTGCTATACCACCCAATATACCACAGCTTCACATAAACCAATCGTGGTTCTCACAGGTGTATGTGTAACTACAATGAACTACATTTATGCACTAAAATGGACATATATGTTTATATCCTTTTATTTTAAATTTCCACCCTGTTAAAATGTAGTATAACACATTGCCTAGGGGTTATTTTGCAGACTGCTTTTTTCCCACCTCAGTAAAGTTCTATTTTTGGATAATTGAATTATCTTTTAATGCACAAACATTGCAGAATGCATAGCAGTAGTCAAAACAAACAGTATGTGTAAACGCACACCAAGCAATGCAGAATTCATAGCTTCATGAAAACACCTAGTCAATATTTATAAGTGTACAGTGAGCACGACAATTCATAGCAGCACCCAAGACTCCAGGCCCAGAGAACACTACTGTGACTGACTGCTAACGTGCTCTTCTGGATGTTCAAAGTCAGCAGACAGCCACTCCACCCTTGCAGCAGCTTCCCCCCAATCCCGCCCTCGGCCTCACAAGATATTATGCAAGACACAAGAGGCAAATCCATGGAATATTTTTCTCACTAAGATCCAGTCTAGTGAGTAACACCACAAGCATCCGTTCAACCTATCAAAAGCATATTCAACAATCATTCTGCACGTGCTGAGCCTGTAACTGAATTTTCCTTGGTATTGTCAGGGTGTCCAGTGTATGGTTTCATGAGCCAGTGGAGTGCAAAGGATAGGATGGATCCCCCAGAATCACTAATGGTATTTCAATATCATCAATGGGTAATCCGCCAATCAGGAAAGAATGTCCCTGCTTGCAGTTTTCTGCACAGTCCAGTGTCCTTCAAGATGCAAACATCATGTATCTTTCCTGACCAGTCCACATTGATACGGACGAAGCATCCCTGCAGTGAGCCATCAATGATAGCATAATCATGGAAAAGTAGCCCTATCTATTGGCATACTCTGTTGATTTACACCTAGCAAGGTCGTCTGAGGCCAAAACAGGGATCTGCATGCCATCTATTGCTCCACCGAAGTTTGGAAACCCCACTGCCCCAAATATATCCCTGTTTCCTACACATTCTACATGCAGGCAACAATTAGTGACCCAAGACACTTGCATGACAGCGGCCTCCACTGTGGATTTCCCACTGATCAGTAGCAATCCAGCATCACAAGCTTGCAGAGTATAATTGGAACTGTTGTTTGCTTTGCCACTGTCAATGCCACTCTCTGTCTGGTGCCCATGTGCTGGAGGTCTGGAACAGGTTCAGCACACAGATCGAAGATGTATACTTTAACATCTGAAAGTTCTTCAACCAGTGCTCATCATCCCAAACCTGAATTACAATGTGATCCCACCAGTCAATGCTCATTTCTCAAGCTCAGAAGCAGCATTTCACCATCTACAACTACCAACGAACCTGACCTGTTTTTTGCTATCTTCCTCAGCAAACTGTCCTTGAAGACATCCTCACATCCACAGTTTTGATATCTCCTGTGGCTCCACAAATATCAGAAGAATCGTGTGTTCTGTATTTGTAACATCCAAGAAAACAGTGTAGAGCTCTGCAGGCTCCATGCTTCTGTGCAGGCTTGTGGGGTTGGGTTGTTTTTTTTTTTGCTTGTGCGTTATTTGTTTTTTTAAATGCACAAAAGTTTTGGGTATTCACAGTCCATTTTGATCAATTTCAATCAGGATTTTAAAAATAGTCAATTTCACAGTTTCAGATGTTTACATCTGAAATTTCATGGTGATGTAACCATGAGGGGTACCAACCCAAAAGGGAGTCACAAAGTTATCATATGCGATCACAGAACTCTCATCCTCACTTCTGAGCTGCTGCTGGCAGAGGTGCTGCCTTCAGTGCCGTCATCAGTAGCAGTGCAGAAGTGAGGGGTGCAGGGCATGGAGGTGTTATCACTTTTGAGGGGGGTCGCCCTATGGGTGGGTTACCACCCAGGGCCCGATGGTCAGAGAGGCACCATGGTCAGTCTTCCACTCCCACACACACAGAGCCAGCCCAAGACTTCTTTAATCTCCAAGTGCTAGGCGTGAAGCCAGGGAGGGGCAAGGTGGTGGTGGGGCTCCTACCATTTGTCAGGGGCAAGGTGGGGGTGTGGCATCTGGGAGGGAGTTAGGGTGCGGAAGGGTGCTCAGGCTGGGGTGCAGGGTCTGGGAGGGAGTTAGGGTGTGGGAAGGCATTCAGGGTGAGAGTGCAGGAGGAAGCTCAGGGCTGGGGCAGGCAGGAGGTGCAGAGCACTTACCTAGGGCAGCTCCTGTTTGTTGCAGGGGGTGTGCAGGTGGCTCTGCACAGCACAGCACTGCCCCCATGGATGCGATTCTGGGAGCCCTCCCCCATCCCACTCTGGGCTGGCAGTACCACCCCAAATACAGGGGCTTTAGGGGCTGCAGGGCCTTGGGCTATGGAGGCCCAGGGACCCTGGCCTGCAGCTCTAAAGCCCCTTTCAGAATGCGGCCCGTGTTTCAGTTGCAGCCAGCGGCCAGAGAGAAACAGCACTTTCCCCTTCAAAGCAGGCCAGAGAGAAGTGGCGCTAAAAGAGTGATATTTACAGGGAAAAAACATACATAACAGCTATTTGTTTGAAGAAAAATTTTTAAACTGATTAATCTTCAGTTTGCATTACAGCTAAATATTTCACACCTTAAAAAGAAGACAGAAGATGCTATCCTAAATTTCTTTTTTGAAAAAGAAAATAGCTAAAGGAATTAAAAGATTACATATCAGAAAGTAATTTGACACTTTCCACACAAAGTATTTTAAGTAATAAATCTGAAACCACAAGTTATAAAACCAGGCAAACTAACAGGGATAAAATGTACCATAGCTACTGTTATAAATTAAGTGATTACTCTGGGATGGTATTGTGTGTGTTTTTGGGGAACACATCCTTTACTGCATTTTGAAACAAACATGCAGAGAAAAAAAACATTAAAAGATGCAGAAAGCACTAGTAATGTGTACTAACGAGTAAAAATAAAACTTGTGAATTCTGTAATGCAAGACACTAAGAGCCATCTTACATCTACAGGGCTCTGTGCTTTAATATCACCATCCTCCACTATATGCTTCTGATTAATTGATGTTGATTGAACTACATTCTTAGAGGCCTGGCCAGAAGAAATTATCTGTACTCTTGTGAGGTATGCAATCTCCAGGAGGTTACACAGAAGTGACTGCACAGCAGGGTAAGCCCATTCAGGCAGGAAGTAAATCCCCTATGCAAGATCAAATGGGATGAGAGGGGGAGTACATCTGTAGCAGAAGGCAATGGAGCTGCTCAGAGGAAGAGAAGTTTATTTAAAAGGAACTCCTAGTCTCTTGTGAACCACAATTCCCTATTCTGGGTCTGGTTTGCATCTCTCACACACCAATACCATTGGCATTCCCACAACTCCGTACTGGATCAATTCCCCTTTACCACAACCCAAACAAATAAATAAATAATAATCATCCAACTGATCAAAAGTCCTCATAGCTATTTATTTTAAATTTAAAATAAAAGTGACCAACCTTTAATTTTAAGGTTTTTGTTGGGGGGAGATTGGGAGATGAGGAGAGAACAGGAGGATTTTCCTGCTGGACATGAGCAACACTGCACATCTCTCAAGTCACATGACTGCCAGCAAGAAAAGAGGAAGACTCCTTTCAATCAGGAAAGCCATCTCTACCGCTGTTGAGGGAGAGGCCAATCTTCAGCACAACTTACACCATCTCTTTCCAAGTTCTATAAGGGAATCAAACAAGAAATCATCATATTCTGGCAATACCACCTCTTCAAAGTTTCCTCTGACTGTTGGACAAAGAGGAACCTCACCCTACTGGGAAGGTAAGTCAGAAGAGAGGAGGAATCACACTGAGTATCCATTGCCAAACAACAAATTCAAGAGTTCAATGGACTGGGCAGTTTGTAACGGCCTATGGGGACAAAGTAGTCTTGAACAAGAGTATAACAAGCCAGGGGGTAAGAACACCCTGGGAGTAGGCTAGTAGTCTTACTGGACCAGCAAAAACAAGGCAAATCTAGGCTGAACACAAAAGAATCAGAAAACAATGTGATAGCACTTCCTCAAAAGAATTTCAGATTTACCCGGCCATTTTCAGACAGGTATATCCACAAGATAAACACACTCAGAAAAGTAACAAAAAATGTGTACACATATACATAATGTCGCAATTCACACTAGTGTGGAGGGAAATGCTGTGTTATCACGGGGACTTCAATTTGAGTGACATGCTGGAGGTCTCTTCCTGCCAATACTAAAACATACTTGGAGTTTCTAAACATTATAGATGACGATTTCCCAACTCAAAAAACATTGCAACCAACATAAGGGAATCCTTTATCTGTTAAGAAAAGGTCTAAGAAAGAGGAATTGATCACAGAACTAAAAATTAAAAGACAGCTTACATACAAGTGATCGTGACTTGATCACATTTATAATGCACAAGCAGTATGCAAAACATGCAGACCAGTAACAGAGCCAATTTCACAAAGTAGACAGCAAGTATAAGCCAAATTAGATGGGAGGAAGAATTTAGTCAGAAAAAAAATAGAATAATGGGAATCATTAAAGAACTCTTTACTAGATGCCCAAAAAGCCACAACTGAGAAAGCAAATAGTGCCGTTTAAAAAACTGACCTGGTTTGGAAGTGAAGGGAAGCCAGCTATAAAAAACAATAATATTTAACAAATGGAAGAAAGGGAGGAATTGATAATAAGGAATATAAAACAGAAATTTAGTTGTAAAAAATTGATAAGGGACACCAACGCACATAAGTAGAAATCTATGGCTAGTAGAATTAAAGGACAACAAGAAGTTTAAAAAATATATTACAAACAAAAAGAATCCTGTATCAGAGGGGTAGCCGTGTTAGTCTGGATCTGTAAAAGCAACAAAGAGGCCTGTGGCACCTTATAGACTAACAGACATAGTGGAGCATGAGCTTTCGTGAGTGAATACCCACTTCATCGGATGCAAGAATCCTGACAATGATACTGGTCCATTACTTGATGGAAATGGTAGACTTATCAACAATAATCCAAATGAGGCTGAAGTAGCCAAAAATCTATTTCTGTTCTTTCTCCAAATACATATGCGATAGTCCCATCTTATGGTGATTCTACCAGTATCGCTAAAGGATGTTAAACTGAAGCTACTGAAGTTAGACCATTTTTAAAATCAGCAAGTCCAGACAACTTTCAACTAAGAGTTTTAAAGAGCTGGATGAGGAGCTTGCTGGACCATTAATGTTGATTTTCAGGTCTTGGAATACTGAGGGAGTTCCAGCAGATTGGAATAAAGCTAATATTGTGATATTTTCTAAAATGAGTAAACAGAATGACCAAGATAATTACAGACCTGAATGCCTGACATCAATCCTGGGCAAAATAATGGGACCTGATTAATAAAGAACTAAAAGAGGGTAATGTAATTAATACAAATCAACATGGGTTTATAGAAATTAGATCACTAAAAACTTTTGAAGATGACAAAAATTGGGGGAAAATGGTAAATAATGAAGAGGTCATTGATTCAGAGTGATCTAGATCACTTGGTAAACTGGTCGCAAGCCAACAATATGCGTTTCAATGGGGCTAAGTGTAAGTATCTAGGAACAAAGAATCTAGGCCATACTTACACAATTGGAGACTCTAACCCAGGAAGAAGTGATTCTGAAAAATATTTGGGGGCAGTGGTGGATAATCAGCTGAACATGAGTTCCCAATATGACACTGTGAACAAAAGAGCTAATGAAATCCTGAGATGCGTAAACAGGGGAAACTTGAGTAGTAGTAGAAAAGTTAATTTCTCTCTATTCTTGGCACTGGTATGACTGCTGCTGGAATACAATGTCTAGTTCTGGTGCCCACAATTCAAGAAGGATGTTGATAAATTGGAGCGGGTTCAGAGAAGAGACATGAGAACAATAAAAAGATTACAAAACATGCTTTATAGTGACGACTCAAAGATCTCAGTCTATTTAGATTAAACAAAGTGAAGGTTAGGGGGTGACTTGATTACAGTCTATAAGTACCTACATGGGGAAAAAAATATTTAATAATGGGTTCTTCAATCTAGCAAAGAAATGTATAATAGTCCAACAGCTGGAAGCCAGACAAATTCAGACCAGAAATAAGGAATAAATTTAACAGGTGAATAAGTAATCACTGGAACGATTTACTAAGAATCCTAGTGGACTCTCCATCACTGACAATTTTAAATCAAGACTGGATTTTTTCTAAATAATGTGCTCTTGGAATTATTTTGGGGAAGTTCTATGACATGTTATACAAGAGGTCAGACTAAATAATCATAATGATCCCCTCTGGCCTTGGAATCTATGGCGGTTTAAAGTAGATATACATTGTAATAAGTACACATTTAGGGTTTCAACTCAATTGTTTTGAGACAGAAAGCATTTATCCAATAGGCTGCATAGCAAGTTAGTTTAAAGCACAGCCCATAGAATACTGGAAAGCTTAAAAAAATATGACAAGAGAAAACAGAAAAAGGACAGGAGATAAAATGTATAGGAAAATAAAGGGATAGTGACATGCACCAGCACAGTTGTCATAAGGGGTCACTTCAGAGTGGGGAAGTTATGGGACACTGAACTAATTTAAATGGAAAATTGTTGAGCACTGGGTTCCCAAACCATGGTCCACAGAGAGCCAGCTAGTTACTTTGTGCTGGACCTCTCCTCCTTGTTTCCAGCTATTAAATTCATATTGGGGAAAAAAGCTAAAAATACAATAAATATTTTCCTAATATTACTTTTCCATGTAAGCAACTGCTGTAGTTGCCACAGAGATGTTATTCTATTGCCAAGGGGAGGGGTAGGTGATCCACATGATCAGGAATACGTAAGAGGTGTTCCATGAGACGCTGTCCTACTAAGTATAAGTAAGGGGTTCTCAAACTGGGGCTCGGGACCCCTCGGGGGTTGCAAGGTTATTACATGGGCAGGGGGGTCACAAGCTGTCAAGCTCCACTCCAAAACCCAATTCACCTCCAGCATTTATAATGGTGTTAAATATATGTAAAAAGTGTTTTTAATTTATGGGTGGGATCACACTCAGAGGCTTGCTATGCGAAAGGGGTCACCAGTAAAAAAAAGTTTGAGAGCCACTGGTCTAAAAGGTGGAGATTGTGTTTGTTTTCTATACAACAGATATCTAAAATCTTAAATTTAATGTGCGATAAGTTTGAGCACTGCCCTAGCTTGTTACAATATCTATTGCAGGCAGTATTACCAGGAATTAATATTTATCTTTAGGGAAAAAATAGCCAAATTGTAGAGATTTCACACACACACACTTTTTTTTTTTTTAAAGTATTCAAACTTTGTAATGAAATCTTAAAAGTGTTTAGGCCTCTAAAATACAGAGATCCATATTCTTTCTGTTCTACTTACACAACTCGCCTTGATAGTAATGTGCAGTCTGCTCAATGATCAAAGGGAGAACAAGGGCCCAAAAGAAACTTTCAATTGTTGGTACTGACAAGGCAATACTCCAGATTCTTCATGAGGTACTGTTCTTCGTAAATGGTAATGATGGCACACTTTCCCCTCCCTCCAACTTGGCTTCTGTTACTACCCATGACATTTGGTATATTACACACACACGTAGGACATGATCCAAAGTTTATTAAGGTGAGTGGGATTCTTTCCATAGGACTGAATCGAAGCCCACTGAATATAGAATACACTAACACCTACTAAAGCATGGAACTTAGGTTTCGTATACTCCTAAATCCACCTTTACAAGTTCTCTGAAATCCATTGCTTATTTGTCTGATATGTACATGCAGGAGCTTAACTATACTCATGTTCTCACCAGCACAATTCTCTCTGACATAAAAAGGACTCTTGCCCTGGGTAAGGACTGCTGGACAGAACATCACACATTCCCATGCAAAAAATCTAATACAATTTTAAATTTGTAAGCGCTCAGAAGCAGTAAACTATATCACACAAAATAACTCATTTTAAACTTCTTGTTGCTAAAATACCCAAAGGCCATAGCAGTCCATATACTGTGAAATTTCAGTTTTGAAAGCAATTTTCTATACTTCTATGACTCACAAAGCTATCTGAAATCACTAACTCCTGTTTGTCTCAGATTTTCATATGCACAAAACTATTGACTAAATTTCTCAGTTTTGGAAAGAAATGTTTCAAGTTGCCACAGTGATTGTCTGCTAATTATCCAGGACCACATATATGTCAGTAACATATGTTTCTCTAGAACAAGCAGATTTTCACAAATGTGCTACATAAAAGTGCTATGTAAACTTAAATAAGTTTAAGCTTGCAAATGATCAAGTGGTCTTAGCAATTTGGTTCGTGGTGCTCCTCCTCTTGGATTAAATACTGAGACTCTACCCTACCATAGCATAAAGAGGCACTACTATACTGGATGGTTTTTGGATGTGACAAAAATCAAGGTCCTGACCATATGTGGTGAACTAAAGATCCCATGGCATTTCATATATGAATAAGGCTGTCCTAATTCCCACAAATACTAGCCAAATTCCAATTCAGGTAATTTTAGCCTTATATATCACTATATTTTAAGCTGTATAAAGTATTCTACACTTCGAGATCCTAAGCTATTTGATATGGCTCTCATGCCTTGTTAAATAGTTGACAAGTTTCACTTCACACCTGGCTGCATGTGAATTGGGGTGGGGTAGAAAAAATAAAAATCTTGCCTTGTGTGTGTAAAACTCCCATTGAAAAATCAACAGTAGTGTACCTGCATGTGGACTGGGACTGGAGCAGTAATTAATACAAACAGTTTATTTATAAAAACCCTCTGAGACCCATTTGGAGGAAAACTGATATCTATATCCTATTCAATATTTATCTTTAGCACATTTTCTGTAAGAATGAGCTGAGTTTCTGCAAGAAATCAAGTACTTCAGGATAAGAAATACTCTATTACAATCTTTCTTCATCATAGTGAGGAATCATCCCTGGCTGGTATATTGATTTTGTAATGTTTAAATACAGTAGAAAATAAGTAAAGTTTAGGAAAAAAACACTAGACTATGTCAACACAGTATAAAACTAAATGAAGTGATTTCTTATTGACTATAAAAATACATTTGCCAACAGTAAAGTTACTAAACGATTATCTATCAAGATCACAACATGAAATAATGCTACCTCAAAAACTACATTGAAGGACCAGACATTAAGTTAAATGTAATTCTTTCATTTTGCAAGACAGATTGCCTTCATCATGTATTGGATTTCAATGGTACTTTGTCATTAGTCCAACAAATTCAGAGAACAGTAAATCTCCAGTTCACACATTTTCTGTATGAGTTGCTAAAAGAGGTTTCCACTAAGCCCATTAGTGATGACTTTACACTTGCGTTAAAAAAATATTATATATAGCAGTACCTAGTGTGCTAAAATGATTGCTTTGTTATAAGAGAAAGGATTCAGAAAACTGAAACAAATGTGTCTGTTCTAAAAATTGCAAGCTTTTTAGATTCAGTTCAAAGTGCTCTTCCTTCATTTATGCATTTTTGTATAAACTGGAATTTTATATTTACCTCAGCAAATCAGTCCACTAATAAGCATCAGTCATCAACACCTAAGTAAAGGCCTGCCATTTGAAACAGCTTTGATGTGACTGAAGACTCACAGTCATAAGCATGACAGAACAGCTTAGCTATTAAAATGTTTTATCTAGCAAAGCAATGTTCATCCTAATTGACTGAAATACTCTTTGAACGCTATTATTGCAAGGCCACTTCCCTGCACAGTGCTTTCATATGTAACTACCTGAATTACATCCTGAGATCCAGCACAACTATATCAAATCTTATAATATTTTCTTACACACATACTTTTGTCAAGCGACCAAAACAATAAAGCTGACTTATTTTTACTACCAGTTCCTTAGTTAATTTGATACTGAAATGTACTGGGATTCATCATAGGACCTAATCAGATCAGCCACACTATCAGAGGCTCATTCACCTGCACATCTACCAATGTGATATATGCCATCATGTGCCAGCAATGACCCTCTGCCATGTACATTGACCAAACCAGAAAGTCTCTGCACAGAATAATAAATGGACCACAAATCAGAGGTCAAGAATTACAATGTTCAAAAACCAGTCAGAGAACACTTCAACCTCCTTGGTCACTCTATTACAAACCTAAAAGTCGCAATTATTCAACAAAAACCACTTCAAAAACAGACTCCAATGAGAAACTGCAAAACTGGAATTAATTTTCAGAATGGACACCATTAAATTAGGCTTGAATAAAGACTGGGAGTGGATGAGTCATTACACAAACTAAAATATTTCCCCATGCTAGTTTTCCCCCTACTGTTACTCACACCTTCTTATCAACTGTTTGAAACGGGCCATCCTCATTATCACTACAAAAGTTGTTTTTCCTCCTGCTGATAATAGCCCACCTTATTCAATTAGTCTAATTAGAGTTGGTACGGCAACACCCATATTTTCATGGTATGCGTATAAATAAAATATATTTAAAAAAATCAATCTTCCTACTGTATCTTCCACTGCATGCATCTGATGAAGTGGGCTTTAGCCCACAAAAGCTTAAGCTCAAATAAATTTGTTAGTCTCTAAGGTGCCACAAGTACTCATTATTTTCCTTATAAAAACTGCATGCCACCAGCTACTTCTATAGTGCTGTAAAAAGAAAGTTTGAGAGAATGGACCCTTACCACATGCAACGCTGGAAATCAGTTGGCAAAGCTGGATGAGAACTATCCATCTGCATTTAGTCTAACTTCCCACTGCAAGACGTACTATTCCAGGAGCTCCTTTAAGTACTGTTGCACAACTCTGGCATAATTCCAATATGACCGTTACGTCAAGCTGCCAGATAAGAATTCTGGGGCAGCCATCTGAAAACTACTTTACAAAATCTGAGCTACAAGACAACAGGGGTTTTTTTCTTAAATCATTACTAATTTTAAAGCAAGTTTTAACTCACTATAAACAAACATAACTGACAAAAAGGCAAAGCATAAAGTCATAAAAAAAGTCTGCTAGCCAACTTTTCTCTGAAATAAAATTTAAAAAAGCAAAGAGACCAACATCTGCAATATTTGTACTTAATATTTTTCTCAAAGTTATCAATTTGTAAGGAAAAGAGTCAAACACACTAATACCTGTCATCAAAAAGATATTTTCCAGGATTGTAAACAAAATGCCACTGATCTGACTTTTATCCTATATCTAATAACTTTGCCTACATTTCATTAGTGCTGTATTTTTAGCAAGCCTCTCCTTATGACCTGCTATCATTTAAGTGATAATAAATTTTTGCATCTACAAACAATGGTATCTACAGTCCTTTATGTCAAAAATCACCAAATTAAGTATTTACCTTGAAGGAAAAACTGAAATTTACCTCTGGTCCTCTATGTAATTTCCATATGCATTTCAAATTAATAAAATCCATGTAAACTTACCTACAGTTTGGAGGAGGGTCTAATGTAATTTCTGCAAGTTCTTTCTGAATTCTTAAGAGAAAAGAAACAGAAGTTACAAAGAATACTTTTTCTTAAATGGATTTCCTCCAATTTTATGAAAAATATCTATCGTAGTTAAAAGTTGATCTCAAAGTTTCATAAAACTGCTTAACAAAATATTTGACAAAAGTCAGGCTGCAATGTCTCTTTTTTTTGTTAAGTTTTTAATTTTCAGTTCACCCAGATCTGCTGGGAGTAAATTTGGCCCTTTATATGTTTAAACCTAAACCAAATGTACATAACACCTCCCCTTTTCTTTTTCTTTTTTTTTTTTTTTTTTTGGTGTGGCACACAATCTAGTCAGACCTGGCTCATAGATCTTATTTAAAAATTGTTACCAGTGTTTTGTCAGAAAGGATGCCGAATGAACCAGCTTCATAAAAGGGCCAGATTATGTCTGTGGACAGGCCTATTATGGTAAGGCATTGCATACACTGAAAAAAAGTGACCAATATTTTGAAGAATTAGGGGTCTAAAGATACAGACTTCATAGGATGATGTGCTGAGTACCCAGCAACTCTGAAAACAGACTCTCATAACCCAAGCACTGAGAATTCCACAGTTTGGAACATCGCAGTGAGGGCTGCACCCCCATGCCATGTCCCAGAACAGTAGCACAACTATGATCTATGGCATTGTATTTCTTTATCTTCCCCACTTGTGCTGTGCTAAACCATCACTCTTCCCCCAAATGAATTTAAAAGTGTAAAGCAGGAGCCCATCCATCAGTATAGATTTGACAGGGTAGCATGCCATCCATAGAGGCTCTCCAGAACACATACCCTGTAAACCTAGTCACATCCACCAAAACCTGACTATAAAGGGGTTCAACCACAGCCTGGAGAGTTTTCCGCAGCATCCAGGAGGAAAAAGGAATAATTCAACATTGCTGAATGCTCTCCCCCGTTCTAGAGATCTGGGCTAAAGAAGCAGGTATTCAATGCTTTTATCATCTCGATGAAGAAAATTGGAGCGGCCAAATTACCTTTCCTCAGGATACATGCTAAATCTTAACAACAGAGCTCAAGTCTGGCCTAAGGCACAGGTGTATCTTGTTATAAGCCACCACCACATATTCTATACACAAGCATGAGTAAAGAGACTGGATTTCCCCAAGGTAAACATTCAGATATATTAGAGCACTTAAGATAAAAATAAGCAATTTATTCTAATTCTAAGTCCTGGATGTGGAAGATAATCTCAAATGTACAGATTCTTAAGTATTAGGCATTGGTATATTTATCACCACATCTCCTAGGAGCTTTAGTAGCATAAATCTCTTTTTAAACAACATGTTTCAATTCCATCAACAGTCAGTGTCTATATCCCTTTTGAAAATGAGATTGAGATTTCTTAAACAGTTAGGCAATGCTCAGCACAGCAATGACTAAATATCTTTTTAAAAAGTGGGCCAAAACCACTATCAATACTCGTCTTGTTCCATTAAGAATGCATTTTGTGATTCATTTGTTTGTTTGTAGCCAAAGGGTACGTCCAGACTACCCGCCAGATCGGCGAGTAGTGATCAATCTATCGGGGATTGATATATCGCATCTCGTCTAGACATGATATATCGATCCCCGAACACGCTCCCATCAACTCCAGAACTCCACCAGGGCAAGCAGCGGAAGTGGAGTCGACGGGGGAGCTGCGGCCATCGATGCCACGCTGTGAGGATGGGAGGTAAGTCGAAATAGATACGTTGACTTCAGCTATGCTATTCCCATAGCTGAAGTTGTGTATCTTACATCAACCCCGCCCCCTAGTGTAGACCAGGCCTAAGAAGGTAAAGGAACCAGCCAAAAATAAAATGCTACCTCCTATATTAGTACTATTCTCAAATAACTTCAGGAGGATGTGTGCGCACATGTGTATATGCAGTTGGGGGGAAATCTGCAAGATACTTCTGTGCAAGGAGAGAAATAAAATGGGTTTGATGATTCCAATTGCTAGAGAATGTAAATACTTCACTATATTGTATATTTCAACAGATAGTATCTACCTCATTTAAAAACCATTAAAATTTCTTAACTGATATTTGGAAAAAAGTAATTGGAGAAATGCTAAAAAATATCCACTTTAAAAAACAAGAAAATGAGAAGTTTAAGTGGGTCACATACCAAACATTACCATTTAAAAAATATATACATATAAATTTATTTGTTAGACATCTCTCCCCTTCTTCTCCCCACCTTTAAGTATTAAAAGTGTACTTGTTTTACTTTTATCCCCTAAAAATTTCTCCCCCATACTTAAAATATCCTTTTTCCAGTTCAAAATTATATAAAATCCTATTTTGCTAACAAAATTTGCACATTCCCTCATTTAGATCACATGAACACTTACATAGAAATACGTAGAAAACATAGAAATCTCCTTCAGTTTTGTGGCATATGTATTTTTCTCTCTGGCAAGTTTCACAGAATGGCACTGAAAATGCACCACATCTAGGACTACACGGGGTGGGCAAACTTTTTGGCTCAAGGGCCACATCTAGGAATAGAAATTGTATGGTGGGCCATGAACTCTCACAAAATTGGGGTTCGGGTGTGGGGGGGGGTGAGGGCTCTGGTTGGGGCCAGAAATGAGGAACTCTGGGTGCAGGAAGGGGATCCAGGCTGGGGATGAGGAGTTTGGGTGCAGGATGGTGCTCTGGGCTGGTACTGAGGGGTTCAACAGGCAGAAGGGGGGGGTCAGGGCTGGGGTGCAAGAAGGAGTGTAGGCTTCGGTTGGGGATGCAGGCTCTGTGGTGGGGCTGGGGAGGAGAGGTTTGGGATGCAGGAGGGTGCTCCGGGCTAGGACCGAGGGCTTTGAAGGGTCGGAGGGGAATCAGGGCTGGGACAGGGGGTTGAGGCACGGGGGGGGGGGAGGCTCGGGGTGCAGGCTCTGGGTGGCGCTTACCTCGAGCAGCGGCATGTCCCTTCTCCAGCTAGTATGTGGAGGTGGGGCCAGACAGCTCTGCACGCTGTCCACAGGCATCGCTCATGCAACTCCCACTGGCCATGGTTTTCAGCCAATGGTAACTGCGGGGGCAGTGCTTTGGGTGGGGGCAGCATGAAGAGCATGTCACCCTGGCTGCCCCTACACTAGGAGATGGAGGGGGGCTATGCTGCTGTTTTCGGAAGCTGTGTGGAACAGCTTCCCACCCTGCTCCCCCGCTGTAGCGCCAGAGTGGGGCAAGCCCTAGACCCTGTTCCCCAGCAAGAGCTCGAGGGCCAGATTAAAACAGCTGGTGAGCTTTATAGTTTGCCCGCCCTGGACTACATCCTCATTTTCAACACTATATACAGCAGCTGATACTTCATCATATCATGAGCCATATGAAACATTAAGAAGAGAATGAGAACTGACATTGCCCCATGTCCTAAACTACAAATATTCCATTTTCTGTATCCTTCTAATCTAACTTCCTCCCCTTCTTTCCAGAATGAAGACAGCAAGATGCGGATGTGTCTCCTGCCTTCACCTCATATCAGGCCCTAGTACAATGATTAGAGTCTTCCAGTTGATGTAGATAGATCTGATTTTTTAAAAGATGCTGTTAGGACAAACATGAGAATATTTGTGTGTAATTGTCTTAACTGCTATTTGTTTTGCCTTTCCTGGCCCCTAGAAGATGAGCAGAAGCAAGAATTTCATTGGGGATGAGATGGAGGGAAGAAATCACAGTACCTTGCACCTCTAGCCACAAAAATGAAACTGCACGCTACCTTGTATTTAAGTTCTGTGTGTTACAGTAGCAAGTGTTTGAAATATAAATACCGACTGTATTTGAATTGTATTGTTGAAATTGCATGTAAATGACCAGATCATGTCCCCAAAGTCCGTATATTAATGGTCTCCTACATGTAGATCAACCTTACTACACACAGACCGTGGTAGTGCTGCCAATACTCTGTTGATGGTCTCCCTGGTGAGCTCATTTCAGAAACAGACAATGGAGGGGAGGCACATAATTTCTTGTTCATGATAAATCCCACGGAGTCAGTAAAGGATATACAGCCTCTAGCAGTATAACCTATTCTGCAAGGACCCTTCAATGGTGGGAAACCCTAGTAACATGGCTTCAGTAGAGCTACAACACCTGAGAATGGAGTGGATAATCCAGAGACAGCAGAGGCACAGGAATCAATGCACAGATTGCTGTAGCCTCTGACGGATCCCTCAGAAACCACAGGGTTTCCTTCCTCCCCTTGGCAACTATGCCCATGGATTTTGTTGCCAACAGATTTTCTGCCCAAATGTATTTATATTTAGCAATGCCAGGCTGTATTATATAATAAAAATGAAAATACATATCAGTTTTATTTTTATTAGTACTATTATGTTATTATTTGACTGGTGAGAGAGAAGCATCCTCTAGTAGGCAGAATCCAGGACTGGGTACCAGGAACACACAATTTGCAGTGTCACTCACATGCTTCTTTTATGATCTTAGAAAAGTCACAACCTCTCCCTTTGTGTTCCCTCATTTTATAGATGGGGTAAATACTTATTTACCCTGAAAGGATTAGCTAATCTAGGACAAACTTTTTCAAAATTAAAAGTGCTGTCAAATAATATTAATAAATATGAGGCTGTGGGGAACTACTGCTGTAAGACTAGCAGGATTGCTTGCTGTCACTTGTAAAGTAAGGACTCTAGCATTTTTATGAGGAAAAGATGGAGGACTGAGTACGCTAGAGAGGCTCAGGTCCTGCTATTTATTGGCATGTAGTTATTTTTCCTAGAAACTCATTTTCTTGCTACCATTTTTCTAGGTTATGTGCCTCCCTTCACATAAAAACATTAGGCAACCCAATAACCCAGATTGGAGAAAATTTAGACCACATTTTAAAACAGGGCAAACCCTATTATGTATTTCACTCTTTCAAAAGTTGTAACAGAACAGGGTCCTTGGAAATTGAACTAAGAATGACTGTTGAAGCAGGAGAAAAGAATATATTAGGAAAACTTATAAATGCCAACTTAAAAAAAATATTCACGGAGTTGTTTTCCTTTTTCATTATTTTGTCTGTCACTTTTGGCTTGTCAAGTATAATACTTGTTGCCAAACTTATTTAAAAATATTAATATATTATGGCAACCCTCTCTGTTATTTAGAAAGGTTATGGATGGCCCACTTCTCTATGATTGTATTTCAACAAAATATCCATGACTTAGTTGATGTTTTAATATCTTTCCAGAAACAAAAGGCTACATAACTCAGTTTCATAAATTTACAGTTCAACACAAAAATTTGCAGACCAAAGACAAAATGACAGGTTTTAAACTAGCAATCTCAAGAGCAGAGAGCCCATCAGAATACTATTTCTATCTGTTAAGCTATTATGCTAAGCAAGAATGGATACACTTCTTTCAATCCAAAGGCTGTGCTAAGATTTGCTATTTAAGACATAAGATACCTTCTCTTTTTAAGGACAGCAATTCAGTTCATGTCTGACCTGTAATTATGATGTGCAGTGTGAGTTTTTCAATCCTGACAGGTAAGGAAGGTTACTATTTAAGGTGACACCCCCTGGGTAAGGCAAATTGAAGGAATGGTACACAATATGACTTATATACTGTAAGCTATTACCTGTGTAGCAACTAACCCTAGAAGTAGTCACACTGAAGGACACTGCAATATGAAAGGTCACAATAGTATTCTGCCTTTTTGATGCTTCTAAATCAGTACTTCCACTGATGCGAATAGCAGAAAGCCTATATTTTTTAAACAAAATCAGGCCTTAGTTACCGGTTAATATTCAGTCTAAGGAGGCAAAAGGCTACTTGCAATAAAATTCTGTTCTATCCAGGTATTTCTATCGCACTAATAGCTATGGTTTCTGGGTATCTTAGATGCCTTATCAGCTGACCCACATATCCCAAACTTCTCACTCTTCTACTGGAACCACACAAAGAAACCCACTAAATGAGGGTGAGGAGAAAAAAAGAAAAAGGAAAAATAGAAAAACAAGTCAACACAGAATGTTGACAGAAGAAAACTCAAAGTAAGATGAACATTCTATGACTGCAACATTTGCAATTAAATTAATTACCAAAAACTAATTAAAAAGAAGGTTGATAAATGCAACATAACTAACAAAACTCAGGAATACAGTGAAGAACAAAATCCCTCACACTTCCCTCAAAATCAAGCCATATTAGGGAGCATTAAATTGCCGAGGTAGTGCCCTACAGAGAATATATATTATAGAACATCTTGGAGCACATTTCACACGTAACTGAACATTTCCTTCTATTGATTTATATAAAAAAACTAATATTGCTGAAGTGACTTTTATAAGTGAAATTACCTTTAGAGTCAAATTTATAACACACAGCAAGAAAACTCATATTACAATTCCTTAGATCTTAATTATAATCGGAGGTACATGGGGTAATTATTCAGGATAATGTATCTAAAAAAAGATTGCTACTACACTTCCACATGCACTAATAGATTTTTCAAGGGTGTGACAATGCATGACTTCCAAACTCAGATCAGAATGAAGTCTGCAGTCTGTAGACTATAATTTAGCACTTGGAATAAGACTAAGCTCCAGAGTTGTATTAGTTTGCCAGTGCTGTCTAATAACTATAATGCATGTAAAAGCTGGATGCTTTAAATTATTCTATCAATTTCAATTGTGTTATTCCTGAATTATTTTAGAGTTATTAAAAACAGTTATTGAATGAAATTCTGTCCATTATGCAAACATTTTTGCGATTTTAAAGTAATGACTGGATTCAGTGGGGTTACATGTACGTAACAGAGCAGAAACTGGTTTTTGCAAAATGGGTGTGTAGTCTTTCTTCACAATCAACTGGTAAAAAAATCACTATTAATTTTGAAGAGGTGAACATTTCAACTAAATTGCTATACCTCTAATCCTGCAAGCAGTCCTATTAAGTTGTGTTTACAGAAACACCCTCTAAGGCAGAGTTTTTCAAAGTTTGGGTCACAACCCAGTACTGGGTCGCCTTGATCAGCACCCAGAAACCCTAGTGGCGCTGGTCAGCACCACTAATTAGGATGTTAAAAGTCCCATTGGTGGTGCTGCCCAGCTAAGGCAGGCTAGTGCCTACTTGTCCCAACACTGAGCTGCACCCTGGAAGCGGGCAGCGGTGGGTCTGGCCTCTAGGCAGGGGGACCACAGGGCTCTGGTTGCTGCCCCTGCCCTGAGCACCGGCTTCGCACTCCCACTGGCCTGGAACCGGCCAATGGGAGCTGCGGGGGAGACAGTACCTGCAGGCGAGAGCCATGCAGAGCTACTTGCATGCCTCTCCCTAGGAGGCAGACCTGCTACTGGCCACTTCCAGGTGCGGCGCAGTCTGTGGTGTGAGGACAGGCGGGAAGCCTGCTGCTGCATTACTGACCAGGAGTCACCAGAGGTAAGTTAATGACCCAACCCAGTGCTCCAAACCCCTGCCATAGCCCTGAGCCCCCCAAACCCAGAACCCCTTCTTGCACACCAAACCCCTCATCATATCTGGCCTCATCTCAGAGCCTGCACCTCCAGCCCAGAGCCCTGACCCCCTCCCACACCCCAACCCCCTGCCCCAAGCCCCCAACCCAGAGCCCCTCTTGCACCCCAAATCCCTCATCCCCAGCCCCACCTTAGAGCCTGCACCCCAGGCCCAGAGCCCTGACCCCTTAGAATCATAGACTATCAGGGTTGGAAGGGACCTAAGGAGATCATCTAGTCCAACCCTCTGCTGAATCCCCAGACAGATTTTTACCCCAGTTCCCTAAATGGCCGTCTCAAGGATTGAACTCACAACCCTGGGGTTAGCAAGCCAATGCTCAAACCACTGAGCTATCCCTCCCTCCTGCCCCCTCCTGTGTAGAGATATTAAAGAAGGTACTAACAGTGATTCCCCAAAGTGACAGTGACCTCCCAGTTTCATCAAATACAAAAATCTTTTAGTTCTTCTGTTAAAACTTGTAAGCTAATGTCTGCAGGAACCATTGATTGTATCTGTCCTGTGAAAGATACTCTATTACTATGTAAAACTTACAAACAAGTTAATTGACTTTGTTCTTGAAGTAAACACTATGCTAGCCTTAAGCTGTAATTGATACAAGGTAAACAAACAGACTCCCACCCTCTGTGATTACAGGGCCGGGAGTCTCACAGGAATTAACACACACCCCAAAAGTGGTGGAGACAGTATATTAAAATATGGTTAAGATATGGAATGTATGTTGATGAATGCTTGATACATATGAATGGTTAGGGACGTGCCAGCCTAGAAAGGGAGTATCCATCAGCCGAAGAATGTGTCAAGTGGACCACCAGACAACCCCCAGAGGGTAAACTGGGACCCACTCCAACACCTGGAAGGATGAGAACAGTGTGGAGCCACCAGGAATGTGCCATCTGCCGATTGAGTCAGCAACAGCAGGATGAAACAGCTCCCAGAGACTAACATAGGAATTAATTCCTATAAGAATGAACTCCAAAAACTGAGGACTTCGAGTCTCTGGTTCTGCTGCCAACCTCCAGGAGCATCAGGTGCATCTGACACAGACTCGGCTCCATCCTCATGACCAAGATACCTGGCCAGTAACTTGGCATGAGCAACTTCTAGGCTGGTAACTATAACACCTATACAGAACTTGAATGAATGACTGTGTGAATGAATGTGTGTGTGTGTGTGTATATATATATATATATATAAAGAATAAGTAGTGATAGGAATAAGCAGTTAAACAACGTTGTTTGTTTTTATCTTTTGCTTTATTATTATATTTACAATAAATGTGGCACCTTTGCCTTATCCCTCTTAATAAGATCCTGCTAGTTTTTATTCTATCAGTATAACACCTGCACTCTGACCCCCTGCCCCAGCCCAGAGCCTCCTCCCACACCCTGAAACCCTCATTCCTGGCCCCACCCTGCAGCCCTCACCCCTGTATCCCAACCCTCTGCCCCAGCCCTGAGCCCCTTCCACAACCCAAACCCCTCATACCCAGCTTCACTGGGTCACATGCACCACCAATTTTCTTCAAGTGGGTCATCAGAAAAAAAGTTTGAAAACCATTGCTGTAAGGTGTTTGCCTTAATATCATATATTGAAAGGTAAGTACCTTTCAAATTTCCTCCCCAGCCCCCCCAAGCTACTCCTTGCAGGTGGTAAATAAAAAGGCAACAGGGCACTTTAGAAGTTTACATTCTTCTCCATATTCTTAAAACATTCCAACGGATTTTCACATATGTTTAAAACAGCCACCTTATCAAGCTAAGAACTTGTATATTAAACTTTCAGCCTAACTAATTCGTAAGTGGAGTTACGAGCCATTGAAAATGGGGTTTGGATAAGAAAGTAGAAACAATTTTAACTGAAGTGACTATGCAGTTACCAATGTTGATAAGGCTAACATCTAAATAAGTCTCTTACTACTTTACAGAAATATTAAACTATAAATATATTTAAACATATCCAAACACTTTTAAGAAGTATAGTTCTTGGAAAACACATTTCAGCATTCACATTCATAATTTTCTTTGATATGACTATACATGTAAAACAGCAGTTTTACAATCTGATTGGCAAACATATCTGTCTGCAATTGGAATACTTAGTTTCAGCAGAAACCACAAGCAGATATGATTAAATTTTAAAAGGTTTAAGTAATTTTATCATTGCTAAATGCATGTTAATAAGAGCTCTAAGCTTTCAAGACACAAAACTAAGAATAATAGCTCAACTTCTGACATTAATTTTTTAATACCGTAGTGTCCACAGGCCCCAGTCAGAATCATGCTATCATTGTTCTAGACACTGTACAAACATAGGAATATGCAGGCTCTGTTCTAAAAAGGCTACAAGACAAAAAGTATATGCAACTATAGGAGATGATTTGCGAGCATGGGCAAGGTTAGAAGTAGTAGCAACTACAAAGACCAGGTATTTGCAAAATTTGATAGTTCTAAGTTATTAACAATCATTCTCCTCCCTTTAGTTATAAAATATTATAAGTTAGATATTAGTAATCCCCACTGATCCTCCGCCAACTGATAATGGCTAGATAATCTTCTGTAAGCATCATGGTAGAAGTGGACCTTGAGGAAAGATTTGAAAGGCAGGGGAGGGAAGAGGGCATTGGCTCCACAGGCTACATAAAGGAAGATTATCCTTGAATAAAATGAAAGCATGAAGATACACAGAAAAATGGACAAAATGAGTGATCAATACTGGCATCACTGGCAGGATGGAGAGAGACTCATTACGATACAGGAGGGGATACGAAGGGAAGTTTAGATCTGTGAGGCTGATACAAAAATGATATACTATCAAATCAAGGTAAAGTAAAATGTATGAATTAAAATGTATACACACTAGTATTTGCAGCCTAGTGCCACATACCATATTAACAGGAAACTCCAAATGAATGCAATGGGGGCCTGATTCTCCTCTCCTTTATACGTGTTTTACAGTAACTCCTAATTTAGACTGGTGTAAGTTAATGAAGAATCAGGCTCAGAGTTCTGCATGAGTTAGGTCTGCAAATCTGGGTTCTATATATAAACTTTTTTAAATTTGCACTGTATTTGTGTTCCCTTTAATAGGTTTTGAACATTGCTGCCTACAGTAATGCTGATGTGACAGAGCTTCCTATGCACAGTCCAGGCATGCCAATGAACCAGTGACTGATGTGATAGCCTGAGGTCACCTAAATAGCTATTTTCCAATTCTACCAGTCCTCTCGGGAAGGGGAAAAAAAAAAAAATCAAAAAATCAAAAAAACAGAATTAAGACATACCATGGTTTAATATAATGAAACAAAAACACTTGTTCATTCCATCATTTCTTGTCCCTGATCTGGGACAAGAAAATGCAGTACTTTGTAGCGATAGGTATTACAGTAGTCTCCCAGCACACTGAATTACTGACTTGTCTGAAACACTTATGGTTAATTAACTCTAAGTTACACTGAAAAGTTTCTCTCTCTCTTATGCACACACTTCATAAGAATACAAAAAAAATTGCTCGAGTTATACTAAGAATAAAACAGTGTCAGTTTCTATCATGCAAGCTAATATTAAACCCAGGTGAAAACAAATCAGTCTGTCAAAATAAATAAAATAAATAAAAATGAAGCAGCAGCATACAGGTCATTTTGCAACTCCAATTAAAGAACTAACATACAGATTCAATCATACTGTAATAAAACAATGAATTAGGCTGATGCCCATCTTCACAAAAAAAAGGCTACAAAGATCAGGGTACCTTTTAGCACTAGTTGATAGTTTAGCGGCTGTTTTGCTAGAGATCTTGCCTTCCTTCTTCTTGGGTTGAACCTGCTCCCTTTCCTGCTCTTGCTGAACACCCTCACGTTGATCTCCATCAGAGCTGCCTCCACTAGTGCTTGGGCTATCATCAACTCTTTGCCCTTCAGTGGACATTTTAGACTCTGGGCTAAAAAAGACAAAGGCGAGTAAGGAGTCTTTTCTTAAGATGTCTGATAGTATCGTTACTGACGTTTTTTTTTGTAATAGAGATAAACAGGGTGAAAAAAATCACTTAATACAGTACACTTGATATTGCACTATTTTAGTCTGCAGTATTGAAGAATCTAGCCATAAATGTCTATACAGTAACTCAAAAGATAGTCATTTTACACCAACTAAAAAGTATACAACAAAATATTAAAAACTCTTTTACGTATATGAAAAATATCTAAAGGGAGATTACATTTATTCTGGGTAAGTGGAAAATAAAACAGAATGAGTAAGACAATCCAGTGTTAATGGAGTGGATAGCTCAAGGGATTGGTGATGGGATGAAGAGTCTTTCACCTCCAGGACACTGGTTCAAATCAGGCTCCTTCTGTTAGTAACTGGAAGTCATTACTATTTTAAGACCATTCATTAGCCCACACATAAAAAGTCTGGGCTAACTCCAACTCTCAGTGGATGGGTTTCCACTTCATAGAATTCACATTTTGGTTGGCACACTTGATGGAGAAAGTTCTGTTTCTATGTCCTTTTAAGCCTAACCTTTTGTAGCTAGAGATGATACTCCCACACCAGGGAGTAAGCACATTAGTGGGGAAACAAAGAAATCTGCACTGCTGAAACCTGTTTATGAGCAGAGGAGATCAGACTATAAAACTGTCAATGAATACTAGTCACCAAGAAATCTAACTTTATCTCAATATATTTCATATGTTTAGTTCTCACACTTATAATATTTAGCTATAGTCTTCTTTTCTTCCTTCACTTTAATCACTGCATTTCTTCAACTATAGACGGTTTAAATTAAAATGGTTGTAGTCAATATTATGACTTCTCTGTTGTAAACTAAGGCTTTTTCTTGGGGGTCAAATCTAAGATTGCCAGATGCGGTGGCACTGATTGCTAACTGAATCTATAAGAAATCTGAAGCAACACTAGAAGGCCCTTTACCTCAGTGACATCACTATGGTCTTTTTGTGATATTTTATTTAAAGAACAACTCTAACACCACATAGGGCCAACTTTTGCTCAGTTACATCTGTGCAACCTACATGAACTCAGTGGAACTGTACAGATGTAATTAACATCAGAATCTGATCTACAGTGCACAATGAGGTTTATGTTCAATATTGTTTTAGTCTGTGAACTTTGACTCATTTATCCTTTTAGCCATATACAGAAACCATACACAGAACACTAGTTACAGAAACCTGTACATCTCAATTATAATATATTGCAATTTTCTCTCAAGAGCCTAAATCAGGATTCCAGACTAACTCTAAAACAGCAGTTCTCAAACTGTGGGTCAGGACCCCAAAGTGGGTCACAACCTCATTTTAAAGGGGTCACGAGAGTTGGCGTTGGGCTTTGGCCCTAGCAAGTCTAAGCCAAGCCCAAGCCCCAACCCCGCCATCTGGGGCCAAAGCCTGAGGGCTTTAGCCCTGAGTGGTGGGGCTCAGGTTACAGGTCCCATCCCCCCGCCTATGTTTGAAGCCCTCAGACTTTGCCTCTGCCACACAGGACAGTGGAGCTCAGGCAGGCTTAGGCTTCGGTCCCCCCCTCCGCAGGTCGTGTAGCCAAGCCCAAGCCCCAACCCCGCCATCTGGGGCCAAAGTCTGAGGGCTTTAGCCCTGAGTGGTGGGGCTCAGGTTACAGGTCCCATCCCCCCGCCTATGTTTGAAGCCCTCAGACTTTGCCTCTGCCACACAGGACAGTGGAGCTCAGGCAGGCTCAGGCTTCGGTCCCCCCCTCCGCAGGTCGTGTAGTAATTTGTTGTCAGAAGGGGGCTGCACTGCAGTTAAGTTTGAGAACTCCTGCTCTAAAAAGTATGATGTAAAATTTGTGGCAGTTTGCTCAAATAACCCACTAAAAGTTTAAGAGTTTGTAACTGAACATTAGGATGCAAATCTTCTATCCAGACAGTACTGCCACCACATATATGAAAAGAGGGCAGTGGAAAGAAGAAAAAACTTCAGTGTCACTGAGGTGGCATTGGAAGAAGAAGAAAAAAAAAAAAGCAAAGCAAACAAAGGACCAAAAATTGTTTAGTTGCATACTGAAAAGAAGAATGTTCTGCAGTTAGAAGCATTACCAAAATCTTAAATTTATCAAAAATAGTACATACGTTGCTTAAATAATGGTCTCCAATGAGGGCCCGATACAGCATTAGTCATGTGAATAAATCCTAATGACTTTCATTTGAATTAAGTCCCTCTGCTTAATTTATATGACTGTTTATCAAAAAACAGTTAAGGTTTGGAGGGGTGAGATTCAGAATTCTTAGAGAGAACACCAGCTGATGATGATGGAAGCTAGAATAGATTAACCTTAATCAGTATCAGCTCTTTTTTTTTGTTTTGATTATGAAAATGGTTATGTTGTACAGACTTAGTGTTGCACTTAAGAATGGAAAATGCTGCATTATTTACTTCTACAGTTAAGAGTAAACAATCCTTTTATTTCTTAATTTTTTCCTACAGCAGATACACAACATTGTCTTTTCCATATTTCACACTTTCCATGTCAAGTCTTAAAGGAGAAAAATAAAGCTTTAAGTTAATAAACACAAGCTACTGTATATACTGATAGCAGCAAGATTGAGTTACAATTATTAAATGAGACAAGGTGGGCGAGGTAATATCTTTCATTGGACCAACTTCTGTTGGTGAGAGACAAGTTAAAAAATTCTCACCCACCTTGTCTCTCCAATATCCTGGGACCAATATTGCTACAGCTACACAGCATACAATTATTAGTTGCACATTTTGACTTTGCAGCTAGGTACAGGTACAGATATATTTTCTGTTTCTATATAGAGGTAAAACAATCTAATATTTCCTTAAAACATTTAAGATATTCTTTATTTGCCCTGCAAGTTTGGATATTGATCTCCCATTAACAATTAATTTTAGAATGAGAGGATTATCCATACAACATACATATACTTTCTAACTGTTGGCCAAAAAAAATCAGCAACATTTTTTAATTAAGCTTATGTCCACAGAAGGTCTGCTGTGGATGATTCTGCTATAAATATTACTATTATCCAAGAACTGCTGTACTCACTTTGTGAGTTCAGGTTACTACCCAACAGATATATGCAGAAACAGTAGCCCACAGTGTATAATTACTGTAACAAGTAATGCCAGCTTTTACAACACAAAAATGTTTAAATCTGTCATTTAATGTCTGGCTATTTTCTTATTTCACTCTCTCAGAGGCAAATATTTTCCATACTCTCCCTTTTATTTTATTTAAATAAAAATCAAGTTATATTTTATTTAAGCACTGAAACCTAAATTTAACCTCGATAAAAGGATATTTAAAAGGGTCTGTGAAGTCAGACCTTCAAATACGTGGCCAAAAGAAGAAAAACAAGGAGCAACAAGAGAGTGGAAACATCAACAGGGGGAATGACATTGTGGGAAAACATTTCAGTGCAATTACACAAACACACACACAAAATATTTCTTGAAGCCAAATATCCCCAAGACTCATCTCAGTGCAAAGAGAAAAGCAAAAGACTGTGTCCAATTCTCTGGACTGCTAAATTATGCCACATTCAAAATTTAAACCCTCTGCTGCCCTTGTGTTACGAGAACTGGATGGAGGGAACAGAAGGGGGATTAAAAGTATTTCCCTGAACACATCATGATTCTTCAAAGACCTTGGTATCAAACCCCATCTATAAATTTAAAAGTTAAACATGTTCAAGAGAACCTACTTCTTCCATTTATCCCATGCTTCCCCTCCCCCCAAAAAAATCCAAACAAACAGTAGCAGCTAGGGAAAGAGATCCTGGCAATGTGCAGACAGGTCCTGAGGGCAGCTGAGCCAGTGAAGAGGTCTTTCTAAAGCTGCCTTAATTCCTATAAGCAAAGATAAATTGAACTTTTCTGCTCGGTCCATGAAAAGCAGCAGCAGGAGCAGCCACCTCACTTGATCTTCATTAGAAACCATAAAGGGCAAAAAGATCAAAACATTTCAGGAGATAAAACAGGAGGAGTCTGATTTCCAGCCAGCCAGGACAGTGTCTATGGTTGAGAGAGGAACCCAGAAAGAAATAAAAAGCTGCTGCTGCAGCTTTAGACTGAAACACACACACCCCTCGCCTATTTTCCTGCTGCCTGGAGGGGGAGGGGAAGGCACATGTCATAGAGACACAATGTGCAATAATTATGCAGTACTAGAAGATAGCAGGAGACTGAAACAGGCACTTTTCAAAATGACATTATCCTGCACTTTCCAGATACTTTGTGTGGAGAAGGACAGCAGTAGGGAAAGGTGGAAAGAGAGAGGATGAAAGGAAAAGGATTGGGATGAGAAATAGGTGACAGTGGATGATGGAAGGAGAAGACTTTGTAAGGAAGGCACAAGAGTTATACGAGGAAGAGATGGGGGTTGGGCAAAATGAGCTAAGGGATTACTTTGCTCCTGTCATCGTGCAGTGGGGTGGTTTAGATCCATCTCTGCTAGAGAGGGGGCTGTTGCATAGGGTACAATTCCTTACTCTGAAACCAGTCCCTGCTTGTATTTACCAATTCCCATCCTTAGAATTTCTGGAAGGGGGAGGGGTTTCTCCCCATCCCACTCCTCGAGGGCAAGGGGTTATAAAAGTGATAACTGGGAGATAAGGGGATAATGGGGTAAGGAATTATGTGACCCCTCTATGTGTTTGTGCATGAATGCAGAGAGAGGATAAGGGGTGTTTAAGAGCAGGGTACTAAGGAGAGGAAAGGGTATTTCTAGGAGATAGAAAGGTAATGGAGAGGAGAGCAAAAGATACACATGTACTGGTGGGGATACAAGGATGATAAGAAGGGCAAAAGAAGGTGTGGGGGAGTATTGTAGGGGATAGTGAAGGAGGTATTGCTGGAAGATGCAGGTGTTCTTGTAGAAAGAGAGAAGGCATTTCTAGGACCCCAGGAGAGGAACAGAGGGAGGAGGGATGTGGGGGGGGTGATGAAAAGGGGGAATTGATGGGGTTAGGTCAGGGTATGTGATGGGGGAAAAGGGTTGCAGGGGGATGGATGGGGCTATTGCAATGAGATGTGGTGGGGTGTCAGGGCAGGTGGATGTGGTAGGAGTGAGAGGGGACATGAGGGTTTGGGGAGCTGTGGGATGGATGTAGCTGGGGCAGAGGACATGGGGATGGATAGATAAAGTTGGCTGAGGGACACAGGTTCGGACAGATGGACAGGTCAGGGAACGTGGTAAGGGTGGGAGAGCGGATGGATGGGGGTTGGGGAGAGAGGTAGAGAGGATGTAGGGATTGGTGGGGCTATGGCTAGGGAAGCTGGGGATGGATGGATAGCGCAGGGGGATGGGATGAGGAGGTGGCAAGGGCATAGGGATGGATGGGGCTATGGAAAGGAGATGGGGTGGGGGTCCCAAGGGAACAGGGGGACGAGGAGGTAGAGGAATGGGCTAGGAAGGAGGTGGTGGTGCCAAGGGGTAGGGGAACTAGGCAGGGGGAGCACGAGGTTGGGGAACAGGCAGTGCCGGGGTAGAGGAATGGGGCAGGGGGCTGGGAGGAGCAGGGGGGATGTGGTGGAGGGGACAAGCAATGGTGGGGGCAGCTGGATGTGGGGAGTGTAAGGTGGCGAGGGCAGGAATTGCTGGGGATAAAAGGGATGAGTGTGGGGGCAGGAGGGCACAAGGGAATAGGCGATGCCCTGGGTGGGGTGCGGTGGGGCAGGAGGACGTGCTGGGGGCAGGTGGTGCCGGGGGGTTAGAGGAATGGGGAGGCGGGAGCAGACGGTGCCGGGGGGGACTGGGGCAGGCGGCGTTACCTGCAGGCGCAGGGCTAGGGCTGGTGCCGGCTCTGGCTGCGAGCGCTGCGCTGCACGGCGGGCGGGCGGCCCGGCTCGGGCCAGGCGAGGGGTGGGGGCTGCGCGCTACCCCCTCGGCTACTGCTGCCGCCGCCGCCGCTGCCCGAAGAGAAGTGAAGCTGCCGCCGCGCGCACCCAACCCCGCCGCGCGCGCGCTCCCGACAGCCAATGAGCCCGGAGCTGGCGGTTCGGGGGAGGAGCGGGCTCGCGCGCACGTTCTCAGAGGGGGAGGAGAAAAGGACAAGCGAGCGCGCGCGGGGGTGGAAGGGTCTGGCGGGAGCGCGCGTTAAAGGGAAACACCGGTGGGAGCGCTGGGATGAGAAAATTGAATTGGGTGCGAGAGTAGCACGGGAGTGGGGGGATGGGAACGGGCGGGGGAAGGTGTGTGCCGGGGGGGTTAGATGTGCTGGAGCTGGGTGCCTGGGGGGTTAGGTGGTGGAGAGCTGGGTGCCTGGGGGGGGCGAGGTAGGTGGCGGGGAGCTGGGTGCCTGGGGGGATAGGTAGGGGGGAGTTGGGTGCCCAGGGGGGTTAGGTGGGGGGAGCTGGGTGCCTGGGGGGGTAGGTAGGGGGAGGTAGGTGGCGGGGAACTGGGTGCCTAGGGGGGTAGGTAGGGGGGAGTTGGGTGCCCAAGGGGATTAGGTGGGGGGAGCTGGGTGCCTGGGGGGTAGGTAGGTGGTGGGGAGCTGGGTGCCTAGGGGAGTAGGTAGGGGGAGCTGGGTGCCCAGGGGGATTAGGTGGCAGGGAGCTGGGTGCCTGAGGGGGTTAGGTAAGGGAGAGCTGGGTGTGTATGGGAGGGGGGTGTTATGTATAGGGGAGATGGGTGCCCAGCTGTATGTGTAGGGGGAGTTATGTGTAGGGGAGGTAGATGCATGGAGGATTACATTTACAGAAGGTGGTTGCAGGGGGGTTATGTATGGACATCACTGGACTGGACACCTGGATAGATCAAAGGAGGGTCTAGGTCTGATGGAAGCTGGGTGCTGAGAGGGCTAAGGTGGGCACATCCCAGTTTAAACACAAAGTGAGGGAAGGTATAGGAGGCAAGGATCTGCCCTGGGTCAGACAGGTGGTCTCTGGAGAGTTTCATCCTAGAGGGAGATGTGGAATTTCCCCTTCTGCTTTTTTTCTATTTATTATTATATATTGTAATAAGTTCAAGAGGCCTCAGTCAGGATCAGTGCCCCATAGTGCTGGTTGTTGTGCAAACACATAATAAAAGGCAATACCCCAAAGAAGTCAGGGTATAAATTAAAACAAGATGAAGCAGAAGTGTAGCACACAAAGGAGGACGAAGCTTGTCTTCTGTCTCTTCCACCAACGGACAGAGGATGTAGGAGAGAGAGAAGGATAACCTTAGTAAGAGCACATGGGAATGCTGATTAATGGTCTTTCTTCTGTTTCTTTGACCCCTCTGATTTTCTCCCTCTCCTCAGCTCTCTCTGATCCTGCCAGTGAGTGCTGCACACTTTTAGAGTGCCAGTCCACCCGCTCTTTCCATCAGTCCAACTCCTGTTTCTGCCTCAAACACATAGCCAAAGAGGGAAGCCAAATGCCAGTCAGGGAGCAAGACCAGAGTAAAGGGCTCCCTGATGGATGCTTACATTCTCACACTGGCTGTGTGTTTCAGAAGTGAGGGACAACAATGGAATAGTAATGTACCGCACAACTCCACCCGAGGAAGGATTGAGGGATATGGCACAGTGGTCTGAAAGGACAGTGGCCAGTCTAGGGTTTAATGATGCCAAACTTATTAATTTATAATACTAAGCATTTGAATTTACCTGAATGATTTCAACCACAGGGCTCTGCAGTCCGTTAGCAGAGCTTGATGATATTAACAACCTGGGGCAACTAACAACATAAGATAACTTGAAGAACCTCAGTTGGCCATAGGTGCTGTGGGATAACTGTATTAAAGTAAATTAATATCACTTACCACATGCAGGTAAGTAGATGTATTACTAATTGTGATATTAACCTGGAACTAGACAAACCTGTAAAAGTATAGATTATGTTATTGAAATATTGCTATTATCTTAAAGATAATACTTATATTCAAAACATTGTATAGATGTTAATTCTTTAATCTTCCCATCATCTGTAATTAATTTTTAGCTAGATTTCACTAAACTTTTTATTAATACAAACCTCTTTTCAATTAACAAGGAAAAAACAAACAATAGATAAATATTTAATGATGAATCACCATATTTTCCCTTTTTTGGTATCTATAGGTTTTTTTTTAATCTTCACACGATTCCACATTTACATTTCAGTGCTCATCTCCATTTTAGGTGCAAATCATGTTACAGTACTTGTCCTAATTGATGGATGTAGAATACGTGGAGATCACTAATACAGATCTTAGGAACCACTGCTGATAAACCTAAAGACTGGAAATGCTGTTGGCACATGTCTCTGGATGCTCTCTCTATTCTTCCTAAATATTATTTTTGTATGTTACTGTATAATAAACAATCTTTCTCTCCTTTGAGAAGCTGACTATTTTGAAATAACCTGTTTTCATGTTCTAATCATTCTCATTTAAAAGTTTCTCCTAGAAATGAAAGGAATTCAAATATAATTCCCACCTGTGTTTAAAAAAGCACCGGAACAAGCTACTTCTTACTACAGTCATTTTGAATGGTCCCTTGCAACATGTTAACGCCTATGCTTAAAGACCTGTTTCACCTTATATTTAGCTTTACACTCTGATTAACTTTCCCAGACCTGAGAATAGCTCTGTATAGCTCAAAAGCTTGTCTTCTGTCTCTTCCATCAATAAAAATTGTTCTAATAAAAGATATTGTCTCACTAGGGTGACCAGATTTCCCAAAGGGAAAATGTGACACCATATGGGGCTAGCCTGAACCCTTCCTTCTGATCAAGTTGGCAGCGCAAACAGGACAAATGCCCACTTTTGCCAAAAAAGTTGGGACAGCCAGGACCAGGCTTAAAAAACTGACTGTCCCAGCCAAAACAGGACATATGGTCACCCTATATCTCACCTACCTTGTCTCTTATATTGTATATAAACAGTTGTGGTTTTTCTGTCCCTACTAAGGGACCCATTGAGAGAAGCTCTTCACATAAGCTAGGAGCAGTGCCAATTAGCAATATGCCCTAGATAAATGCT